>NW_026652318.1:1180920-1276222 GCF_009828535.3 Hylobates moloch
CTCAAGATCCGCCCGCCTCGGCCTCCCAAAGTGCTGGGATTACAGGCATGAGCCACCGCGCCTGGCGATTTTTTTTTTTTTTTGTATGTCACTCTAGTTTCCTGATTGCATGTCTCAAAACATAATGTGACATGAAACTTTAAATCATATTCACTTTTTTTGTTGTTGTTGTTGCTGTTGTTAACATATTTGGAAAAGAGAGGCCAAAGTAATAATAATCATGTCACCCAAATTAATAGCACAACATCTGGATTGCAACTTTTACAGATTCATCAGAACTGGAACCAGATGCACACTATCTTTGCTGACTCTGAACAATATTATTGTACTTTCTCTAAACATAGCAATGGAGTCTGTTTGACGTGCAGGAATCTGCGGCATCATTACCTTGGGTATAAAATGCTGTTTTCATGCCTTTGGCAAACATCAGTCACCTGGCCTTGACACTCTAATTTCATCTCTATAGCTTGCCTTGCCAGTGTCAACAAATGGACCTGATTACACTTGTATGGTTCAACTCTAGTTGAAAAGAAAATAAGCCTCTGAACAAATAAGCATTTGTTCCTCCAGGTCAGTCATGTAAAACCTAAAATCACTTTATACTGGGGATGCTGATGGAAAGAACTCAGGTGCTGGACAAACAGATGTGGGCTTAAACTCTGCTCCACCACCCTCATGCTGGGCAACTGGCAGCAATTTTCTCAATTTCTTTGAGAGTCAATTTCCTCATCTATCAAGCAGGGATAAAACTACCTAATTGTCCAGAAGTAGGGGAATTTAAAGGAGAAAATGAGTTAAAAGCCCAGTGTCTGGCACTAAGTAGGGACTACTGAATGTTCCTCTTGCCCCCATCCCACCCTATCTTCCCCCAGAGTCTACTCTGCCCCATTCATGCACAGGGTTAGTACTAGACAGTCTTTCTTAACAACAGTTTTGTCAAATGTTATTCATTCTAGTTTGGGCGGAAAACCTAAGGACCAGATAAACAAATTATCTAGCTTATTTCCAACCATCTCTTCAGTGCCTAGAACTGTTCACAAAACATTTAGGCACTCAGAAAACATTTGAAGAATGACAGAATGTAATTGCAAGCCCAGGACCACCCAAGGTTGCCTGGAAACATGGCATGCCTATGTTCATGCCGGCTTTCAGCAGCAATCTGCAGCAGCCAGTAGTTCTTACCATTGGAGACCTTTTAAATCTTCATTTCCCATCTACCTCCTCCCTATAAATACTAGAAATAATGATTTCATCTACAACGAATCAAGGGCTTGGATCAGCATAAAGTAGCTAAGGTTACCATCCTTAGTTAATCAAATTCCAGCTTGAAATAAATAAGATTCTATTTCATTGATGTATTGCCTAAGTTAAAATAATAAAATAGTCAGCAGACCTCAACCGTGCTTCTGAGGATCTGTGAGGGCCAGAAGACCCCAAATTTGTAGCTACCTACTATATCCAAAGGCTTTTCCAGAAGCAAAGCAAAATCTTGAACTGTGTTAGGTTGACCCATATGAAATTGTGATTTTTGTATTTTGAAAATGGTCCTACGTCAGCAATTTCATATAAATCAATCTAATACCACACTGAGCACCAGCTAACAAACCCTGAGTGCTTTACTCTCCCAAATAATGGAAGGAATTATGTCATCTCTCTCCTCGAAAAATCTTCCACGGCCACCCATTCCTATATGAATCCTGTAGGCAGCAGTGGAGGCCATTCTTACCTCAGTTCAGCCTCTCTCTGATCCTTCCCTTTCTTCCTCCCTAGGTAGCCTGTGATGCCACTGCAGTGGTGGATGTTCCCTGAACACGCTGTGCATTTTCTCACCTCAGGGTCTTCAGTCAAGCTGCTGCATCTATGTGGAATTCCCTGTCTGTCTACACAAACTGCCAAATGCTTGCTGATCTTTCAAGATAGAAGTGAAAGGACACTACCTCTCCTAAGCTTTCCCTAGTGCCTTCATGCACCACCATCCCCCAAGTCAAAATTTACCTCCACCACCTCAGCATTTTCATAACCTCTGCCTGACCTCTACTTTAGGATGAAATAAAACTTATCTTGTTCTATTAACTGGACGTATAGGTTTAATTCCCCAACAGATTTTAAGGCCTACCAAGAAGAAACTAAATTTATCCATCTCACGTCTCTTATACTGCACACATACTAGGAGGTCATTACATGTCGATTGAATTGAGTGATGCTTGCAGGCCACAGGTAACTCTCTATGACTTATGCCTTGCTCAAGAGCGTAGGTTTTGTTTGACTCCCACCTCTGCCATTAATATCTGAATACATTCTGCAAGTTACCTAACTTCCATAGCTTCTCTTTTCTCATCTCAAACAAATGAGCTAATAGTCCCTACTTCTCAGAATTGTTAAAAATTAAATGAAATAATGTACAAAACATACTTAGCCTGTCGTGAGTAGGCACTCAGAAATGAGAACAATTACAATTTAGTTACTCTTATAATAATTATGATTATCTGTTTAACAATTAACTCATAGGTAATAGGTTTAAAGAAAGAATAATGCTAGAGGTGGGTAAGGAACAGACATTTCCAAAGAAGCCTGTACACCCTGAAAGACCAGAGTGTGAAGATCCTGCTTGGGGCAAGCGACAGCCTGATGTGTTTGGTGCAAACACGTCAATCCCACTATCCCCTGGTGACAAGAATGAATGTTTCAACCTTTATTTATGACACTCACTGGGAAGACATGACTAGATCAGAACTTTTGAGAAATTAGAATTTTGGCTTCAATTGAGCTGTGAAAACTTGTTAAATCATTCCATTCTGTTACCATTCAAGAATATGGTCGGGTGGTTTCCTGATCCTTTTCAGCCTGTAGATGGCCTTGGAATCATTTAGCTGAATGCCCTGCCTTGAGATCAGTGCAGTCAGGTAACTACCTGCTCTCAGCTGACAAAATCTCTCCATCTTCCAAAAACGAGAGCAATAACAGGAAGTTGTGGGGACTGATTTTTAATGAGTCTTTCCATTTTTGTCTTGGGTGGCAAAAGAAAACACTCAGTATTCTCTACTCACACAACAATTCTAATACCAAACGTGTGGGTTTTCCACACCAGGCAGTTCTCCAGTTCTCTGTGGATGCCAACCGGATGATACTAAGTGCCTGCAATTAGCATAGACCCTCAGATTAAGGGCTCAGTCCCACAAGACTGCCCTCAACTTCAGATGCCAATCATAAGTAGCAGTTCCCCAGACTACTCACACTTCCATCCAACTTGGGTACAAATTGGGGGTTCCCACAACCCCCTCCTCAGATTCAATAATTCGCTGTAACATTTTGGAAAACTAAAAGAAATTTACTTACTTTACCAGTTTATTAAAGGATACAAATAAAATGCCAGAGAAAGAGGTACATAGGGCAAGGTCTGGAAGGGTCCCAAGCACAGGGGTATCTGTTCCCGTGGAGTTGGGGCGCGCTACCTTCTGGCACATGGATATGTTTACCAACTCAGAAGCTCTCCACTTCATTTAGGGATTTTTAAGGAGGCTTCATCACATAGGCAAGATTGATTATCAACCCAATCTCCAGCCCCTCTCCCCTCCCTGGTAGACGGTGGATGGGCCTGAAAGTCCCAAGCTTCTAATCATGGCTTAGCCTTCCTGGTGAAAGGCCCCATCCTGAAGCTACTCAGGAACTCTAAAGAGTTGCCTCACTAGAACAAAAGACACTCCTGTCATTCCAGAAATTCCAAGGGTTTTAGGACCTCTGTGTCAGCAAATGGAGGCAAAGACCAAATATAAATTTCTTATGTCACAGGTAGAAATAGATAAGGAATACTGCTTATTACATATGACCAGAGTCTCCAAAACAAAGGCAGATGACAAGGCTGACAAGAGTTTCCCCAACGATCCCCACCCTGCATGGAGGACAGCAGAGCATCACTCATTTCCCCCAGAAGCTACTTTAGCAATGTGGGTGTGTCATGGCCTTGACAGAATCTTGCAGCTTATTAGAGATGGAGCTTAAGAAAGGGAAAAAGGCTGGGCAAGGTGGCTCATTCCTGTAATCTGAGCACTTTGGCAGGCTAAGGCAGAAAGATCACTTGAGCTCAGAAGTTCAAGACCAGCCTGGTCAACATAGCGAGACCCTGTCTCTACAAAAGAAAAATTAGCCGGGCATAGTGACGCATGCCTGTAGTTCCAGCTACTCCAGAGGCTGAGGCAGAGAATTGCTTGAGCCCAAAAATTTGAGGCTGCAGTGAGCCATGACCCCACAACTGCATTTCAGCTTGAATGACAGAATGAGACTCTGTCTCAAAAGGAAAAAAAAAAAAAGTGAAAGAGACTGATAGGACTCCACATTGTTTTATTTGGGTAACTAAGAGAATACTGGCACTTCTAACAGACACAGGAGAACAGCACCTTCCTCCTTACCCCATACTCAGCCCATCACCAGATCCTATTGGTGTTAGTTACTAAGTGAGCTGTTCAATCTGGCCCAGATCTCCCTGCTTCCCCACTCATCCCACCAAATCTATTCTCCAAAGAGTAGTCAGAGTTTCTTTATTTTGAAACATCACTCCCCATTGTCTTAAAGGCCTTCCATGGCTTCCCCACTTGCACTATCTAGCTGACACGGTCACAATTTTGCACTATCTACAAGGTCCCAGGATTTATGCTCCAGCAGCACCTCTCACCACCTTCCCTCTTGCCCTTTCCATGTGACACACTTTCAGAGCTTTGCCTTCCTCAAGCTCCTCCCATCCCAGACGTGCATCCTTGCAGTTCCTCTGCCTGAAGTGCTCGCCTCCCCTCTGTGCCTACCCTTCTGATTTTAACCCAATCATCACTTCCTGGAGGTCCTAGCTGCTTAGGTCAGACCTCTGCAATAAACTTTAGGAGTCAGAAGTGTCATCCTTTGCCACCTGGTAGTGGGTGTGAGTTTACGATCATTTGTCTGCTTGTCTCCCATCGCATCCCCCACATAGCCAGTAAAATCCAGGAGCACCTCCAACCAATCTGTTTCTGCTCCATTGTAGCTATCTCTAAAGCCTGGCCTACAGCCTGCACATAGTAGGGATTTCATAATTAGCTCTTGATTGTGGAATGACTGAAGGAGAAACAGCATTTTTTTATTCATAAAAGAAATCTACCCCATCATCTTTCATAGTATCTGAAACCATCACTAACACTTTATTCCTTTGAGGATTTTCAAGTTTTCTAGAGAGATCAATAAACTTAAAATACCCCTGGGAAAGGTTAGACAATTTTTCTCTGCTTGGACTTGAGTGTTCCAGGTGAAGAATGTACTGCCTCTTCCCTGGTCTGCACACAGACTCTGTTCTTTCTATCACTCCACCTCCTATAGCTGCATCTACAGGATGAACTACCACTAACACCGGACACCAGGAAGATGCTTGATTCACTGAACTAACATGGTGGGGGATCATTAAGTTCCCTTACAAGGCTTCCTTGCACCCCAGTAAAGAGCTCATCCGTATCATCAGATACCTGAAATCTGGAGGACAAAACTCTCTGTGCAGCCACATTAACCAGCATTATCCTTTCTGGCCCTGTTTCCCTTCCGGTTTTGACTTGAGAGCCCATACTCTTCCTCCAATTCTAGCTCCTCCTCAGAGCTTCTTCCTGTGAACAGCTCTTGCAGGGCTTTCCATATCTCAGATAAGAAATTCTGTTGGGCAACCTGCCACAAGTTCAGACACCACCTGGATTGTCACATAGACGTATCCCTCAGTTTCCTGGAGTCATTCATTTCCTTTGAGTAATCACCACAGAATTATGAGAAGTGTCAAAGTAAGCCAGTCTCTTGGCCATGGGTAAGTAAATTGGCTGAGTTTCCCATTACTGCATCATCTATTTCCATCTTCATGGGGCATAATATGACAGCAAGGAACAAACTGCCCTTTGAATGCTTTTTCCACAATAGTGCTTAATTGATCATCCTGTGTGTGGGCATTGGCATAGCACCTGGGGTTATTAAGCTGAGAGATTGATTTTAGAATTTAGTCAATTATATTAGGGCTGAAAGTCATCTACCTCTTTTGATAATATCCAGATGAAACAACTGATGATTACCCAGAAATCCAACCCATTGCATTGGCCATATATCTAAAACTAATGCATGTTTGCATATTACAAATATTAACCATTGCAGATAACTATTTAACAAGTTCAAAAGTAATAATTTGCTGGAATGCATTAGGCAGTAAGCAAACCTTGAAGACAATTTCTAATTAGTAATTCATTTTGTGACTTTTTTTGTTCTCCCCATTTGATATACAGTTCCCCAGAATAAGGTATGAAAATTTTCAATCATGATAATTTGATTCTCATTTCTGACCCCTCTTCAATATTCTCTCAACATGGACGAGAGGACACTCCACTGCACCCCTTTTTTCACTGCCCACACTCATACTGAGGACCATCTCAAATCTCTGTTTGACACCAAACACAGTCTGACGGCTCGGATTTCATTATCATTCACAAAGGAATTTTTCCCTCTTTTAAAAAAATCTTTGAAATCTCCACATTGCATTTGGCCAACTCTGCTTCCTGGACCAAACCCTGTGGAAAATCAAACTATGAGGCACCCACCCACTAATTTGTTTACCCCATGTCCTCTTTGAGCAGGTAAAGAATAACTTTGAAAGTGGAAGGGATTTTTCCAGAAGGGCAATACCCAGCCCAGACACACTGAAGCATAGCTTCCAGATGCAGGGGCCTGCCAGGGACAGTCCCAGCCCACTCCCAGGGAACCCTGTAGGGAGCAGAGAAAGCACAGGGTCTGGGATCAAAAGACACAGCTTCTAGTGTCAGTGCTGCCACTTGTTCCTGAATTTTAGGACCATTTCTGGACCTAGTTTGGTGATGGGTGAGGTGCCATTTTAGCTAGCGTGGCTGCTCTCAGCATGGTGTCAGGCACATCGTGGTGATCAATAATTATCTTTTGCATGCGGAGATGAATGGATGATGCGAGTGTTTTGTAAATATCATGATGACTGGCTCTCTCTAGTACAGGCTAAGGAAATAACCTCTATCTGCTGGAGCCCTCTGACCTCCAGAAAGCATAAACAGAATGCATAGGAAATCACCCCAATTTTCTGTACTACAGATACAATCCAGAATTATAACCCAGGATAGTGTGAAAACTAAGAATGAGATCTGTATACACTCATATCTAGCCTAAATTCTGTTCTTTACACAACACTTCAGAAAAAGTGAAATGTACACCAAGTAAAATGGAGGCACAACTGGCTCCATAGAGCAGGGGCAAGTTCTCAAACAAAGCAAGGGGAGGCAGAGGCATTCCTGGTCAGCGAGCTGCCCATGCCTTCCTGAGCAGCAACCCTCACCTCACCGACAGTCTCAGCCTGTACTTCTTCCACTCCAATTCAATAACCCAGTGCAGTTTGACAGTTTGCTTAGTGAGCAGCCATGAAGAGTGCAGATCATTGCAGACGTCCTGCAGGGAAGCAGGGAAACTGGCACAATGTATTGATGATTTCGTAGTTTTAAATTAATATCAAGGTAACAGTTTTAAGATCTTTTTTTTTTTTTTCAAGAAATTGTCTCTAATGTCTAATGTGGAATGCAAGCCCACTGGTTTGAAATTAGCTCATTTGATTTCCATCACTGCTCCAAGCCCTTATCTTTCTGCCATTCTGGAGAAATGTTTGCTATGCAATAAACAGTTTGAACAAGATGCTGAAGGCATTTAACCTCGATAAGAGAATAAACTCTTTGAAATAAATTTAGTAGACTTGCAGACACACCAATATTGAGCACGTCTGTCGGCCCCCACACAACATACTTCCTTATGCCTCTGTGCTATGGTGGAATTTTCCAGACATTTTGTGTTCTGTTCACATCTGTGACCTGAAAGTACAGATATTTTCAGATTCCTGAAAGTATCTGTATCAACATGAACTGAAATGCATGCAGTCTATATTTTGCCTAAACTATCAAAGCCATAACACCTGTCTCTAATGTTCAGGAAATATTTGGAAATTTTTTTTCTTCAAAGCATTATCCTTTTAGACTAAAGTTCATTGACATGGGTGTTGGCTTATTAATTAAGGTAAGCAATGTACATAGACAGGAGCCCTTTCACGACCTTCTCCCCTAAAGGAGAGCATTCTCCATTATTTTGAATAAACTGCAAACAAAATACCAGTTAACATAAGTACAGTCTGTTTCCCTGCCATAGTACCTTTGCACATGCTATTCACTCTGCCTAGAGTACCCATCCTAATCCAACTCCAACTCAACTCCCACGTTCCTTCCAGAAGTATTCTCTGGCTCTTGCCCCTCTTTCCACCAAGCCAAACTGTGTCTTCTCTGCACCATTAACACCGTACACATTCTGATTATGGAACTCATCACCTCTAAATGTGATTGTATACAAATTTACTTCTCCACTTGACTGTGTCTTTAAAAAAAATTAAGTTTAAAAAACATAGTATCTTACGCCTCTTTTAACACTGAATACATGAATAACCCAGGATTTTTATCCATTAAAGTGGGGCTAGAAAAATACCTATCTTTGCATTTCTTATGTTATGAATTTATATTATTATGTATTCTTGAGAACTACACACCTGAAATAACTATCCTATAACTGAGATTTCTCATTAAGCCTGATGGCCACTTCCAATAGGTATGAATGAGTGAGGTTTCACTATAGAACCTTTGGCTTGCCCTGTGTATAGAACATGTGCCCACATAGTAAGAATGCTGTCTAATTAGTGAACATTGTGATACCAGGGCAAGCAGTCAGGATGCAGGATTCTCGGACAGCTGACTTACACCAGAATTAACAGTTTGTTCTGGTTTCTCACAGCATGAAATTCAGCTCATTGTCAGTATGGGCAAGTATTTTTTTCCCTCCTTGTTAACATAAACCCTCATAACACACTCAGAGTACAACATAGAAACACCTCTTTCCCCCTCCAAGTTGTCAGAGATGTTCTTAGCCAAGTCTGTTAATGACTCAGAGGGGTCATTTGGAAATTTAAAAGCCGTTAATGAACGTGCTTCCTGCTCCCCACTCTCATCCTCCTTCCTAGTCTCACAAGATGTTGTTATTTTTAACTCCACTGCTACAGCTGCACTTCAGAGAAAGCCAAGCTGAGATAGAGGCATAGCCCTGTTCACAAGATGGGAAGCATGGCCGTGAAAAAGGAGGGGCATCAAAAAGAAGGGTAGACATTGGGAGAGAAGTTAGAAACACTTCTCAGAGAACACAACTGTTGCAAAGATCACGTAGGAGCAGCGGCAACCTTCAGGAATGGGAAATCATGATGATCCACCCTTTCCCAAACTAGGATGCAGGAAGTTCCCAAACTTTGGTCCCCGTCATGACCAAAGAATTAGACAAGGATATAGCACAAGCCTTAGGAAACTGGTAGTTTTGCCAATTGGTGCTAGAAAAACAAAATATCATGTATTCTGACCTGAACAAACCTCTAAACCAAAGTTTCTTACTTTGAATCACAACTCTTGGTCTGTATTATTTCAGAAGTTTTACACTAAAGGAGCAAAACCCAAGGCCAAAAGAAGCTGAGTTATTTGGAGATTTCTTTTTCTCTTTGTGACTCTAGTTAGTACCAGTTTTAACCTCATTTCACCCAAATAAAGGTACTTGATTTCCTCTCATTATATTAAACAGAAATAGTTCTGGTTGTCAAAATTTCCTAAAGTTAGCCTGAATTATCCTGTGAATGACACCCCTGAGGTTGTGCAATGGGAAGACCTGCTTGAATACAACCAAGAAAGCCCTCTAAGCATTTCTCTTCCCTGATTTGTCTTTTTAGTCATTTTTCTACAGGCAGAGCTAACATGGATTCTATTCTTCCGCCAATCTTAAAAGATAATATTTCATGCAGCAGCATAAAAGTGCATTAGATTTGTATTGTTCCTGTTTAATTTTTTTATTTCTGAAATATATATCACTTGGGTTCCCACCAGAAAACAGATGGCACACTGAAATTAGGCAGTTCAAATGAGTTTATTTGCAAAGGTGTAGAAGAATTGTAAGGGTTGCTGCAGTAACCTAGGGTGAGTTGCAAAAGACAGGAGGGAGTAGTTGCTAGAACCAAGGTAGAGAGAGTCATAAAGAGTAGGCTGCCTAGAGCCCATTGTCAAGGACTAACTACCTCGGTCAAGAGACACAGTCAGCCTTAGATGATCCCCTGCAAGGAGAGTATAAATACCCAATGGGGACATAAATACCCCAACCACATTTTCTTCTTCTCCTACCCACTACTCCTACCCACTACTCCCACCCTGCCACCTGCTGGGGTTTCCCATTGGCCAAACCAAATGATAAGGCCTCCTATTGATGTAGGCCATGCAGGTCTGCCTTCTGGATTGCAGAGCAGGGTAGAGAAGCAAAGAGAGTGCATCTGGAGAAAGAAGATAATTGGCACAAAATAGAGTATTATTTAAAAACCAAAATCTAACACTTTATTTCAACAGCTGCAAATTTACAGTCCCTCAATTTCTAGTGCCTTCCAGGGACAGACAATGTCAGGTCCTGCAAATTCTCTGATATGCTCCTTGGTGAAAATAAATGAGAAACATAAATTCCTGATTTTTTTCCTGTGTAAGTCCTTTGTTTTTACCGAAACATTTTTTCCATACTTTTTCCAAGAAATAAAATACAAAAGGATTGAAATCTAAAAATGTCAGAGCAAAGTTTTGCTACTTACATAGCCAAGCAGAAAATACTTAGGAAAAACTACAAGTCTCCTTCCTTCCCATCTTTTCATAAATGCTTACTGAACAACTATGATGTCCCCAGGTGGCTGTAATATGTTGAGATGCAAAGATAAATGTAAATAAACAAACTTTACCTATACTGGGTTATCCAAAAAATGGTGGTTAGTCACTTTCAGTTAGTTAGCTTTTATTTGTTTTTGGCTCATGAAGAGTAGTTTAGAAGGCAGAACAAGCTTTAGCCTTGCCCTGATTTGGGGGTTCACTGATGTTTCTAGGCTCCTTCTCTCAACTCTTCCTCCTTAAAGTGCTTGTTTGTAGCCTCAGGAAGGTTCTCCTTGTTGCAGGGGGATGGTGATAGGAATCTAAGCCTCATACTATCACACCACCAAACCCAGAAGAGAAGTGATGTCTGTGTGTCACAACCACAGTACAGTTTTGGGTTCATGATAATTGTACTGGCTCAGATCACCCTTGAGCCAGTCACTGGAGCCAGGAAAGTGAAATACCCTTAAGTCAGTGAGAGCCATCATTTGGGTTGAGTGTGAGTTCAAGCCAATCCCCATAACCTGACAATGGAGGAGAGACAGATCCCCAGGGATCTGAAAGCCATTGGTCAAAGAAAGAGGGAATGAATGCTAGGGAATCATCATCAAATAAAGATACGTGCAAATGCTCCAGAGGCCAAAAACTGGGGAGCGCAAATTCCCCAAATGGGCTT
The DNA here is from genome assembly GCF_009828535.3 of Hylobates moloch. Classification (NCBI taxonomy): domain Eukaryota; kingdom Metazoa; phylum Chordata; class Mammalia; order Primates; family Hylobatidae; genus Hylobates; species Hylobates moloch. The sequence continues at coordinate 1,192,351 of NW_026652318.1, forward strand.
GGTGATGTTTTACCTGATTCTTGAAGGTAGAATATGATAGGACAGTGCACGGTAATGTAGTAAAGGGGTAAAGGTGATTCTGGCAAACAAAACAGCATGTACAAGTGCACAGAGGCACAAAAGAGCATGACATCTTCTAGGAACAACAGGACTTTCCATGTGTCTGGACTGAAGGGCCTGGGGAAAGTCTCAGATTGCACAGATGATGGAGACCACTTTTTGCAATGGTAAAGATTTCAGGTCTTATCCTTAAAGGCATTAAAGCATCTAGTCAGGGTATTGACAAGGCCAGATCCATATTTTAGAAAGTCAGTGTAGGACAGACAATGGGGATTAGAGGAGGGCAGAGTCTAAAAGCACCTCTTCAGAGGCCACTGAATTTGGGGGCAAGATATTATGTCTCAGTGCAGAGGAAGGAGTGGGTAGTTTGGGGAGACAGCTAGGTGTTAGAAACAATTGGACTTGATGATTGATTGGCCCTGACAACCAATGTATAGGGGAGAAAAGAAAATGAAAGTAACTGAATTTACCTGCATACCAACAAGGATGTTCTGTCTCATGCCAGGTGTTCCTACTGTTCATCTCATATTTTCTGTACAAATTCATTTTTATATTTATTAACACCATCAAATTCTATTACACCTGAAGCTTCCACTGGCTTAATTCACACATGCAAAGCAAAGTGGAATAGTGAAATGATTTGGGGTGAAATTCAGGCCACAAAATATTTTGGCTTAAATTAAAACACGGTAACCAAAAATTCATACCAAAGTGGATTTTTAAATGTTTTTTTCATTATCTGAATAGCTGACTTATGGACACAGATATAGAACCAATATAGCTCAATCTATAAAAATTAAGCTCGAGAAATGAAACTTGGAATTTTGCCTTCTCTGTGAAAATGTTCTTTCTAAGAATCCCTTCTTTACCCCAGAGTTGGCAAAGAAAAGAAGTCTTTTTACAATTATCTTTTCAAGTAATTTACAAAACTCACTTAAAAATATAATTATCAATTGCCAAGGAATTTAAGAGATATATAATTTTTGTGTTGTACATGTTGGCTATTTCATAGAAATGTTTTCTCTTGTGTTTGAATACCACAATTTTTTAAAAAATAAGAAAATCAATTGATATTCAAGTCCATCATGCTAGCTGCCCAACTTAGCTTGCCCCTTATTTTTATTTATTTATTTTTGTTGTTGTTGTTATTGTTGAGACAGACTCTCGCTCTGTCACTCAGGCTGGAGTGCAGTGGCACGATCTCGGCTCATAGCAACCTCCGGCTCCTGGGTTCCAACTCAGCCTCCCGAGTAGCTGGGATTATAGGCATGCGCCACCACATCCAGCTAATTTTTTGGTATTTTTAGTAGAGATGGGGTTTCACCATGTTGGCCAGGCTGGTCTCAAACTCCTGGCCTCAAGTGATCCACCCGCCTCAGCCTCCCAAAGTGCTGAGATTACAGGTGTGAGCTACCATGGCCGGCCAGCTTGCCCCTTATTTCTATTCAAATGGATAGAGATAGAGAATTTATGTCCGTTCTAAACAGAGGGAAGTGTGTCTTCTATATGCTGGTAACTTTGAGAATGCCTATAAGATAAAATACATGTAAGACTACATTTTAAAAGGAGCCAACCAAACCCTGAGTCATAACCTAAAAAGTAATTTCCCACTTAGGAAGTTAGTGAATGAGACCCTGAGCCAAACCTCTGCAAGTGACAGGAGCTGGAGACAAAACAAGGCCATGCAGCAATCAGCAGGAGGGCAAATCTCAGTCCTGCACCACCTGGGAGTGCTTGGCTCCTAATAATTCAGTAAATATAGTGGCTGGAAAGTGCTCAGGTAACTTATGAATGCAACAGTCATAGAAAATAAACTTTTTTGGACAAGTGAAGCTTTCAGCCTTACACTTAACTAAACAATAGCTGTCTTCCTACTCCCACTGACATCTTGGTTTCTACTCTAAGCTCTTCTTTTCACCCTGTGCCCAGACCTGAAATATTGGAGAAAGACCCAAGTAAGTATGATCTGGACCTACCTGCAATCCCAGCAATGAGCAAAAGATGATTTCCCCAGAAGCACAAATGAAAAACAATCACTGAATATATGAGGAATCACAGAAGTTTAGAAGAGGATATGAAGAATCAAAGCAAGGAAGAATACAAAACTATAAAACAGACTTGCTGAAAAGACAGAGTAAACTTTAGAAAATATTATTTCTGTAAGATTTGAAAAAGATATATTTGATAAAAAGAAAGAATCTGGATTGGAAAAAATACTTTCAGATAAAAAACTAATTTACTTAATTTAAGAATATATCTTTGGCAGCAAATAGCCTTTGGGTACTACAGAAAACTAACCATGATATGACGGCAGTATCAAAAAACTCTCCCAAGAAAAACATAACAATAACTTGTATTTAAGAATGTATGCATTCCTAGCATTCTGGCAAGTATTTTGAAAATGTTAACATATTTCATTCTTTATAGTATTATTTTAAGCAAGTATTTTTATTTTTATTACTATTCACATTTTATAGTTGAGGAAAACGGTCCATAGGAAGGTTAAGTATGTTGCCCAGCAGCACATCATTAATAATGTGGGCTGGAGCTGAGTTTTAAACCCAATGCTATCTTACTCTAGAGTCCATGCTTTTGTTTCAGGAGTGAGCTCCTCTAGATCATCAAGAGACAGACAGCATTTCTATGCTATCTAAATTATGCTAAATCAGAGATCAGCAAACTTTTATAGGACCAGAGAGTAAATATTTTCAGCCTTGTGTACCATACAATCTCTATTGCAACTACTCAATCCTGCCACTGCAGTGGGAAAGCAGCCACAGGCAATACATTAATGGATGGTCATGAATATCTCCCAGTGAAATTTTATTTGTAAAAGCAAATGATGGGAAGAATTTGTCATGTGGGTCACACCATAGTTTACCAACTGTGCATACAAAAGATGAAAAGATCATCTTTTGTGTGTATGTTAAAATATCACACCACTAATACCAAAACTTGTCAAAGATAATCTAAAAACTTTAAAAAATTATCTCACTATAACCATAATGGTAAAAACTACAAATACAATTTTTGCAAATTAAAACTCATAGCAAGTGAAAGACTACTACACAGTGACCAAGTAGAGTTTATTTCAGTAATGTAAGGAGGTTTTTACTCAAACTTTAAAAAATCTGTTATTAGTAGTAATCTAAATAAATGAGGTATTATTTACTCAGAAAATTTTTTCAGAATTCAGCATTGATTTCCAATTTAAAAAATAATACCACTGGCACAGTAGGAATAAACAATATTACCTTAACATGACAGACAATATCTATGACCAAAAAACTGTTGACATTATAAATAAAACTATGATTAATATACTAAGGGCACTGAGTGGACAAAGTAGACAATATGCGAGAACAGATAGGTAGGGTAAGCAGAGAAATGGAAATTCTAAGTAAGAACTGAAAAGATTTATGGTTTTAGGTCTAACATGTAAGTCTTTAATCCATCTTGAATTAATTTTTGTATAAGGTGTAAGGAAGGGATCCAGTTTCAGCTTTCTACATATGGCTAGCCAGTTTTCCCAGCAACATTTATTAAATAGGGAATCCTTTCCCCATTGCTTGTTTTTGTCAGGTTTGTCAAAGATCAGATAGTTGTAGATATGCGGCATTATTTCTGAGGGCTCTGTTCTGTTCCATTGATCTATGTCTCTGTTGTGGTACCAGTACCATGCTGTTTTGGTTACTGTAGCCTTGTAGTATAGTTTGAAGTCAGGTAGTGTGATGCCTCCAGCTTTGTTCTTTTAGCTTAGGATTGACTCGGCGATGTGGGCTCTTTTTTGGTTCCATATGAACTTTAAAGTAGTTTTTTCCAATTCTGTGAAGAAAGTCATTGGTAGCTTGATGGGGATGGCATTGAATCTATAAATTACCTTGGGCAGTATGGCCATTCTCACGATATTGATTCTTCCAACCCATGAGCATGGAATGTTCTTCCATTTGTTTGTATCCTCTTTTATTTCATTGAGCAGTGGTTTGTAGTTCTCCTTGAAGAGGTCCTTCACATCCCTTGTAAGTTGGATTCCTAGGTATTTTATTCTCTTTGAAGCAATTGTGAATGGGAGTTCACTCATGATTTGGCTCTCTGTTTGTCTGTGATTGGTGTACAAGAATGCTTGTGATTTCTCTACATTGATTTTGTATCCTGAGACTTTGCTGAGGTTGCTAATCAGCTTAAGGAGATTTTGGGCTGAGACGATGGGGTTTTCTAGATATACAATCATGTCATCTGCAAACACAGACAATTTGACTTCCTCTTTTCCTAACTGAATATGCTTTATTTCCTTCTCCTGCCTGATTGCCCTGGCCAGAACTTCCAGCACTATGTTGAAAAGGAGTGTTGAGAGAGGGCATCCCTGTCTTGTGCCAGTTTTCAAAGAGAATGCTTCCAGTTTTTGCCCATTCAGTATGATATTGGCTAGAAACCTAGGCAATACCATTCAGGACATAGGCATGGGCAAAGACTTCATGTTTAAAACACCAAAAGCAATGGCAACAAAAGCCAAAATTGACAAATGGGATCTCATTAAACTAAAGAGCTTCTGCACAGCAAAAGAAACTACCATCAGAGTGAACAGGCAACCTACAGAATGGGAGAAAATTTTCGCAACCTACTCATGTGACAAAAGGCTAATATCCAGAATCTACAATGAACTCAAACAAATTTATAAGAAAAAAACAAACAACCCCATCAAAAAGTGGGTGAAGGACATGAACAGACACTTCTCAAAAGAAGACATTTATGCAGCCAAAAAACACATGAAAAAATGCTCATCATCACTGGCCATCAGAGAAATGCAAATCAAAACCACAATGAGATACCATCTCACACCAGTTAGAATGGCCATCATTAAAAAGTCAGGAAACAACAGGTGCTGGAGGGGATGTGGAGAAACAGGAACACTTTTACACTGTTGGTGGGACTGTAAACTAGTTCAACCATTGTGGAAGTCAGTGTGGCGATTCCTCAGGGACTTAAAACTAGAAATACCATTTGACCCAGCCATCCCATTACTGGGTATATACCCAAAGGACTATAAATCATGCTGCTATAAAGACACATGCACACGTATGTTTACTGCGGCACTATTCACAATAGCAAAGACTTGGAACCAACCCAAAAGTCCAACAATGATAGACTGGATTAAGAAAATGTGGCACATATACACCATGGAATACTATGCAGCCATAAAAAATGATGAGTTCGTGTCCTTTGTAGGGACATGGATGAAACTGGAAACCATCATTCTCAGTAAACTATTGCAAGGACAAAAAACCAAACACCGCATGTTCTCACTCATAGGTGGGAATTGAACAATGAGAACTCATGGATACAGGAAGGGGAATATCACACTCCGGGGACTGTTGTGGGGTGGGGGGAGGGGTGAGGGACAGTATTAGGAGATATACCTAATGCTAAATGACGAGTTAATGGGTGCAGCAAACCAACATGGCACATGGATACATATGTAACAAACCTGCACATTGTGCACATGTACCCTAAAACCTAAAGTATAAAAAAAAAAAAGAACTGAAAAGAAATGCCAGGGATTTCTGCTCCAATATGGCTGACTAGACACAGAAGGAACATCTGCCACTGAGGGACAGGGACATTAGGAAGACTGGTGTACTCCTAGCAGATCGTTAGAGAAAAGGCGTTGAGAGTGGATGGAGGGAAGACACAGATGCTGGGCTGAAGGAGGAGGAAGCTGAGAACCCTGCACGGGGCTACTACACACCCAAGACTTGTTCCTGGCCCCCAGTGACTTCTGTGGAAGGGGTGAAGGGGTGAGTTGAACAGGCAAGAAGCAACCCACTCTCACCACAAGCCTCTGGAATCCCAGCAGGAGGAGACTCCTCAACCATGACAGACACTTGAGTTGGCAGGGAGAGCTGCTTAGAGAAGTGGTAGGAGTAGAACTCCAGCCAGTGTTGAGCCTAGAGGGTTTGGTGCAGAAGCATCTGTAGCGGAGCATGGCCAGGGATAGCCATCCCCACAGGCTCAACTTGCTCCCATAGGAGACGTTAGCCCCAGAGAAACTGTTGTACCTGAACTCTGTAGGGCAGTCTTGCCAATGAGATGAGCCCTGTCCAACCTGAGAACCCCTTGGTCTGCTTGCCTCTGCGGGAGTCCCAGCCCAATTGTGCCTGCTTGCAATAAAGCACCCAGATACCTCCTGGGGGCCTAGATCATAGCTCCTGTGCTGGCAAATGCACCTGACCAGCAGAGTGCTCCAGGAAAGCAGCCCTCATGGACATGCACTACCCTGCCTGAGACCTCCCCACACCGCAGCCTCCCACATACCACTTTACATACCTGCACTCACCAATGGCCACCTCTCATGTGTGTATGGACGGACCTTGCCTTCCCTTCTCCACCAGCATGAGTGTATGCATGCAGCCTACCATGCCACTGCTGCCGGCATGAGTGCACTGCACTTCCCCTCCCCTGCCGCAATGTCATTGTCATCAGAGCATTGGTGGGCATGGAGCCTGCCAGCCCTGCTCCTGCTAGACCCCTGCCCCTGTGCTGACACTGCTGCTGGAGCAGAGCTAGGCAAGGAAAACAGCAGACCCACTCATCCTGACTATGCTACAGTGGACCCACTCACCCTAAACTATGAACTTTGAGTGATAATGATGTGTTGGTGTGGATTCATTGATTGTAACAAATTAACTGTTGTGTGTGGGATGTGGATAGTGAAAGAGGTTGTTGGGGTGAGGAGGATAGGGTATATGGGAACTTTCTGTGGTTTCTGCTGAATTTTGCTATTAATCTGAAGCTGTTCTAAAATTATATTTATTAATAAAAAATTAACGCACAGGGGATCTGGCAGATGGCCGAATAAGAGCAGCCCAGGTCTGCAACTCCCAGCAAGACCAACGCAGAAGGCAGGTGATTTCTGCATTTCCAACTGAGGTACTTGGTTCATCTTACTGGGACTGGTTAGATAGTGGGTGCAGCCCATGGAGGGTGAGCAGAAGCAGGGTGGGGCATCGCCTCACCCGGGAAATGCAAGGAACTAGGAAGCCTCTCTCTCCCAGACAGGGGATCCCGTGAGAGACTGTGCTATCTGGCCCAGATACTATGCTTTTCCCATGGTTTTTGCAAGCCGCAGACCACACAAGGACATTCCCTCGTGTGCCTACACACCAGGGCCCTGGGTTTCAAGCACAAAACTGGTTGGCTGTTTCGGCAGACACTGAGAAAGCTGCAGGAGTTTGTTTGTTTGTATGTTTGGTTGGTTGCCCAGTGGCACCTGGAACCGTTCACTCCGCTGGAAAAGGGACTGAAGCCAGGGAGTCAAGTGGTCTTGTTCAGCGGGTCCCATTCCCACATAGCGCAGCAAGCTAAGAACAACTGGCTTGAAATTCTCACTGCCAGCACAGCAGTCTGAAATTGACCTGGGACGATGGAGCTTGGTGAGGGGAGGGGCATCTGACATTACTGAGGCTTCAGTAGGCGGTTTTCCCCTCACAGTGTTAAGCCCCCGGGAATTTCTGTGGAATTCACCACAGTGCAGCAAAGTGGCTGTAGCCAGGCTGCCTCTCTAGATTCCTTCTCACTGGGAAGGGCATCTCTGAAAGAAAGGCAGCAGCCCCAGTCAGGGGCTTAGAGATAAAACTTTATCTCCCTGGGACAGAGCACCTGGAGGAAGGGGTGCCTATGGGCGCAGCTTCAGCAGACAAAATCTTTTTGCCTGCCAGTTCTGAAGAGAGCAGTGGATCTCCCAGCACAGCGCTCAAGCTCTGCTAAGGTACAGACTGCCTCATCAAATGGGTCCATGGAAACCATGCCTTCTGACTGGGAGACACCTCCCAGCAGATGTCAACAGACACCTCATACAGGAGAGCTCTGGCTGGCATCAGGCAGGCTCCCCTCTGGGATGAAGCTTCCAGAGGAAGGAACAGGCAGCAATCTTTGCTGTTCTGCAGCCTCCACTGGTGATACCCAGGCAAACAGGGTCTGCAGTGGACCTCCAGCAAATTCCAGCAGACCTGCAGCAGAGAGTCCTGACTGTTAGAAGGAAAACTAACAAACAGAAAGCAATAACATCAGCATCAACAAAAATGATGCCCACTCAAAAACCCCATCCAAAGGCCATCAGCATCAAAGATCAAACGTAGATAAATCCAGGAAGCTGAGGAAAAAAACAGTGCAAAAGTGCTGAAAATTTCAAAAACCACAATGCCTCTTCTCCTCCAAATGATCACAACTTCTCTCCAGCAAGGGCACAAAACTGGATGGATAATGAGTTTGATGAATTGACAGAAGCAGGCTTCAGAAAGTGGGTAATAACAAACTCCTCTGAGCTAAAGGAGCATGTTCTAACCCAATACAAGGAAGCTAAGAACTTTGATAAAGGGTTACAAGAATTGCTAACTAGAATAACTGGTTTAGAGAAGAACATAAATGACCTGATGGAGCTGAAAAACACAGCACAAGAACTTCGTGAAGCATACACAAGTATCAATAACCAAATCGATTAAGTGGAAGAAAGGATATCAGAGACTGAAGATCAATTTAATGAAATAAAACGTGAACACAATATTAGAGAAAAAAGACTGAAAAGAATGAACAAAGCCTCCAAGAAATACAGGACTATGTGAAAAGACCAAAACTACAATTGATTGGTGCACCTGAAAGTGATAAGGAGAATCGAACCAAGTTGGAAAACACGCTTCAGGATATTATCCAGGAGAACTTCTCCAGCCTAGCAAGGTGACCAACATTCAAATTCAGGAAATACAGAGAACATCACTAAGACACTCCTCGAGAAAAGCAACCCCAAGACATATAATTGTCAGATTCTTCAAGGTTGAAATGAGGAGAAAACATTAAGGGCAGCCAGAGAGAAAGATCAGGTTACCTACAAAGGGAAGCCCATCAGATGAACAGCAGGTACCTCTGCAGAAACCCTACAACTCAGAAGAGAGTGGGGGCCAATATTCAACATTCTTAAAGAAAAAAACTTTCAACCCAGAATTTCATATCCAGCCAAACTAAGCTTCACAAGTGAAGGAGAAATAAAATCCTTTACAGACAAGCAAATGCTGAGGGATATTGTCACCACCAGGCCTGCCTTACAAGAGCTCCTGAAGGAAGCACTAAATATGAAAAGGAAAAACTGGTAGCAGCCACTAAAAAAAAAAAAAAAATCAAAATATAAAGACCAATGACAGTATGAAGAAACTGCATCAATTAATATGCAAAATAACCAGCTAGCATCATAATGACAGGATCAAATTCACACATAACAATATTAACCTTAAATGTAAATAGGCTAAAGGCCCCAATTAAAAGACACAGACTGGCAAATTGGATAAAGAGTCAAGACCCATTGGTGTGCCATATTCAGGAGACTCATCTCATGTGCAAAGACACACATAGGCTCAAAATAAAGGGATGCAGGAATATTTACCAAGCAAATGGAAAGCAAAAAAAAAAAAAAAAAAAAAGCAGGGTTTGCAATCCTGGTCTCTGATAAAACAGATTTTGAATCAACAAAGATCCAGAAAGACCAAGAGGGGCATTACATAATGGTAAAGGGATCAATGCAACAAGAAGAGCTAACTACCCTAAATATATATGCACCCAATATGTGAACACCCAGATTCATAAAACAAGTTCTTAGAGAGCTACAAAGAGACTTAGACTCCCACACAATAATAGTGGGAGACTTTAACACCCCACTGTCAATATTAGACAGATCAATGGGACAGAAAATTAACAAGGCTATTCAGGACTTGAACTCAGCTCTGAACCAAGCAGACCTAATAGACATCTACAGAACTCTCCACCCCAAATCAACAGAATATACATTCTTCTCAGCACCACATAGCACTTATTCTAAAATTGACCACATAATTGGAAGTAAAACATTCCTCAGCAAATACAAAAGAATAGAAATCATAACAAACAGTATCTCAGACCACAGTGCAATCAAATTAGAGCTCAGGATTAAGAAAACCACTCAAAACCATGCAACTACATGGAAACTGAACAACCTGCTCCTGAATGACTACTGGGTAAATAACAAAATCAAGGCAGAAATAAATAATTTATTTGAAACCAATGAGAACAAAGACACAATGTGCCAGAATCTCTGGGACACAGTTAAGCAGTGTTAAGAGGGAAATATATAGTACTAAATGCCCAGATCAGAAAGCGAGAAAGATCTAAAATCAACACCCTAACATCACAATTAAAAGAACTAGAGAAGCAAGAGAAAATTCAAACGCTAGCAGAAGACAAGAAATAACTAAGGTCAGAGCAGAACTAATGGAGATAGAGACACAAAAATCCCTTCAAAAATCAATGAATATAGGAGCTGGTTTTTTGAAAAGATTAACAAAATAGATGGACCACTAGCCAGACTAATAAAGAAGAAAAGAGAGAAGAATCAAACAGAATAAAAAATGATAAAGGGGATATCACCACTGGTCCCACAGAAATACCAACTACCATCAGAGAATACTATAAACAAACTAGAAAATCTACAAGAAATTGATAAATTCTTGGACATATACACCCTCCCAAGACTAAACCAGGAAGAAGTCAAATCTCTGTATAGACCAATAACAAGTTCTGAAATTGAGGCAGTAATTAACAGCCTACCAACCAAAAAAAGCCCCACACCAGATGGATTCACAGCCATATTATACCAGAGGTACAAAGAGGAGCTGGTAGCATTTGTTCTGAAACCATTCCAAACAACAGAAAAAGAGGAACTCCTCTCTGACTCATTTTATGAGGCCAGCATCATCCTGATACCAAAACCTGGCAGAGACACAAGAACAAAAAAAGAAAATTTCAGGCCAATATCCCTGATGAACATCAAGGCGAAAATCCTCAATAAAATACTAGCAAACCGAATCCAGCAGCATTATCAAAAAGCTTATTCATCACGATCAAGTCAGTTTCATCCCTGGGATGCAAGGCTGGTTCAACATACACAAATCGATAAACTTAATCCATCACATAAACAGAGCCAATGACAAAAACCACATGATTATCTCAATAGATGCAGAAAAGGCCTTTGACAAAATTCAACAGCAATTCATGCTAAAAACTCTCAATAAACTAGGTATTGATGGAATGTATCTCAAAATAATAAGAGCTATTTATGACAAACCCACAGCCAGTATCATACTGAATGGGCAAAAACTGGAAGCATTCCGTTTGAAAACTGGCACAAGTCAGGGATGCCCTCTCTCACCACTCCTATTCAACATAGTGTTGGAAGTTCTGGCCAGGGCAATCAGGCACGAGAAAGAAATAGTGTATTCAAATAGAAAGAGAGGAAGTCAAATTGTCTCTGTTTGCAGATGACATGATTGTATATTTAGAAAACCCCATCATCTCAGCCAAAAAATTCCTTAAGCTGATGAGCAACTTCAGCAAAGTCTCAGGATACAAAATCAATGTGCAAAAATCACAAGCATTCCTATACACCAATGATAGACAAGCAGAGAGCCAAATCATGAGTAAACGCCCATTCACAGTTGCTACAAAGAAAATAAAATACCTAAGAATACAACTTACAAGAGACATGAAGGACCTCTTCAAGGAGAACTACAAACCACTACTCAAGGAAATAATAGAAGACACAAACAAATGGAAAAACATTCCATGCTCATGGATAGGAAGAATCAATATCATGAAAATGGCCATACTGCCCAAAGTAATTTATAAATTTAATGCTAATCCCATCAAGCTACCATTGACTTTCTTCACAGAACTTGAAAAAACTACTTTAAATTTCATATGAGACCAAAAAAGAGCCTGTATAGCCAAGACAATCCTAAGCAAAAAGAACAAAGCTGGAGGCATCATGCTTCCTGACTTCAAACTATACTACATGGCAACCGTAACAAAAACAGCACGGTAATGGTACCAAAACAGATATATACACCAGTGGAACAGAACAAAGTCATCAGAAATTACACCACACATCTACAATCACGTGATCTTTGACAAACCCAACAAAAACAAGAAATGGGGAAAGGATTTGCTATTTAATAAATGGTGTTGGGAAAACTGGCTAGCCATATGCAGAAAACTGAAACTGGACTCCTTCCTTACACATAATACAAAAATTAACTCCAGATGGATTAAAGACTTAAGCATAAAACCTAAAACCATGAAAACCCTAGAAGAAAACCTAGGCAGTACCATTCAGAACATAACCATGGGCAAAGACTTCATGACTAAAACACCAAAAGCAATGACTACAAAAGCCAAAATTGACAAATGGCCTCTAATTAAACTAAAGAGTTTCTGAACCACAAAAGAAACTATCATCAGAGTGAACAGGCAACCTACAGAATGGAAGAAAAATTTTGCAATCTATCCATCTGACAAAGGACTAATATCCAGAATCTACAAAGAACTTAAACAAATTTACAAGAAAAAATCAAACAACCCCATCCAAAAGTGGGCAAAGTATATGAACAGACGCTTCTCAAAAGAATATATTTATGCAGCCAACAAACAGATGAAACAAAAGCTCATCATGACTGGTCATTAGAGAAATGCAAATCAAAACCACAATGAGATACCATCTCACACCACTTAGAATGGCAATCATTAAAAAGTCAGGAAACAACAGATGCTGGAGAGGATGTGGAGAAATAGGAAGGCTTTTACACTGTTGGTGGAAGTGTAAATTAGTTCAACCATTGTAGAAGACAGTGTGGGGATTCCTGAAGGATCTAGAACCAGAAATACCATTTGACCCAGCATTCCCATTGCTGGGTATATATCCAAACGATTATAAATCATTCTACTATAAAGATACATGCACATATATGTTTATTGCAGCACTATTCACAATAGCAAACACTTGGAACTTACTCAAATGTCCATCAATGATAAACTGGATAAAGAAAATGTGGCACATATACACCATGGAATACTATGCAGCCATAAAAAAGGATAAGGTCATGTCTTTTGCAGGGACATGGATGAAGCTGAAAATCATCATTCTCAGCAAACTAACACAGGGAACAGAAAACCAAACATTGCATGTTCTCACTCATAAGTGGGAGTTAAACAATAAAAACACATGGACAGAGGGAGGGGAACATCACATACCAGGGCCTGTTGGGGGTAGGAGGAAAGGAGAGGGAGAGCATTAGGACAAATACGTAATGCATGCAGGGCTTAAAACCTAGATGATGGGTTGATGGGTGCAACAAACCACCATGGCACAGGTATACCTACGTAACAAACCTGCACATTCTTCACATGTATCCCAGAACTTAAAGTATAATAAATTTTTTTAAAAGATTTAAAAATGAATGCACAGAGCATAAGTGAGCTGTTGGATAATTCAAGTAGCTTAATATATGTATAATTAAAATCCCTGAAAACTGGAGGACATGGGAATTTTAAAAATTGAAAAAATAATGAAATGGCTGAAAACTTTCAGTTTGATGGAAACTGTAAATCCTTGGATCCAAGAAGATAAATAAACTCCAAAAGTGAGAAACTTAAAGAAAACTATACCAAGTCAAACCATAATCAAATTCCTTGAAATCAGTGCCAAAAAGAAAATGTTAAAAAGAAGCCAAAGGGAAAAAAACACATTATATTCAAAGGAAGAAACATAAGAATGACAATAGATTTATTATAGGAAACAATGTAAGCCAGAAAATAGTGGAAGTACCAAAAGGAAAAACTTTTCAATCTGTAATTCTATATTAAGTGAAAATCTATTTTTAAAACAAAGTGAGAATCAGAAAGTTTTCAGCTATAAAGGAGCTGAAATAATTCATCATCATTGGACTTGCAACACTAGAATGCTAAAGAAAGCCTTTCAGTAACAAAAAAACAACAACAAATGGAAACCTGGTTCTATATAAAGGAATGACAAGCATGAGAAGTAATAACTATAAGGGTTGTTATAGGTAAATATTAAATTTTTTCTTAATATTTAACATAAAAGTAATAGCAATATATTATGAGTTCTATAATATAGAGAGAGGTAAAATGTATGACAACAATTGTACAAAACGATGGGAGGTAAGAAACACAAGTATATTTTTAAGATTCTTTTGCTTTATGTGGTGTATTATCACTTGAAAGTTAACTATAATAAATTAAAGATATATGAATGCTCTTCAACTTATGATGAAGTTATGTCCCAATAAATCCACTGTAAGTTAAAAATATCATAGGTTGAAAATGCATTTAATACACCTAACCTACCAAACATCATACCTTAGCCTAGCCCACTGATATGGTTTGGCTGTGTCCCCACCCAAATCTCATCTAGAATTTTAATCCCCATAATCCCCAGATGTCGAGGAAGGGACCTGGTAGGACGTGACTGGATCATGGGAGCAGTTTCCCCCATGTTTTCTCATGATAGTGAATGAGTTCTCATGGGATCTGATGGTTTTATAAGGGGCTCTTCTCCCTTCACTCTCTTCTGCCACCATGTAAGATGTGCCTGCTTCCCCTTTTGCCATGATTGTAAGTTTCCTGAGGCCTCCCCAACCATGTAGAACTGTGAGTCCATTAAACCTCTTTTCTTTATAAATTACCCAGTCTTGGGCAGTTCTTTATAGCAGTGTGAAAACAGACTAATACACCCACCTTAAACATGCTCAGAACCCTTACATTTGCCTAGAGTTGGGCAAAATAATCTAACACAAGACCTATTGTATAATAAGTATCTCATAATCTATTAAATCATTGAATATCTCATAATCTATTAAATACTGTACACTGAAAGTGAAAAACAGAATGGTTGTATGGTGGGTACTCAAAGTATGGTTTCTACTGAATTTGTACTGTTTTTGTGTCATCAAAAAATCGTTAGTCAAATCTTCATAAGTTAAGAACCATCTGTATATTAAACACCCTAAAGCAATGACTAAAATAACAAAATAGAGTTATAACTAATAAACTAAAAAAGGAAAAAAAAATCATTAAAATATAATGAATCCATAAAGAAGACAGAAAAAGAGGTAAAAGGGAACACAGAATAGATAAGACAAGTAGAAAACAAATACAAGAATGGCAGATTTAAATCCAACCATATCAATAATTACATTAAAAACAATGAAATGTAATTAATTTACATTTAATTAAACCCAATTAAAAAGTATGGAGATTGTCAAATTGGATAAAAAACCAAGACTCAATCTCCCACCTACAAGAGAACTACTTTAGCTATAAAGACACAAATAGATCAAAACTAAAAGGATTGAAAAAGATTTACTATCATAATACTAATCTAAAGAAAGCCTGATTAGCTATACTAATATTAGAAAAAGTCTACTTCAAAGCAAAGAATATTACTAGGGTTATAGAAGCTCATTTCATATTGATAAAAGGGCCAATTTATTTATAAGACATAACAAAACTAAATATTCATGTACTTAATAAGACAACATCAAAAATGCAGGAAACAAAAACTGATAGAATTGCCAAAAAAAGGCAAATTTACCATCACATTTGGAGAACTTAACACCCCTCTTTTAATATTTAATAAAACAAAGAGATCGAAATCAGCAGTGATATCAAAGACTTGAACAGCACTATCCACCAGTTTATCGTTTGACCTTTATAAAAAACCCTACCTAACAACAGCAAAACACATTATTTTCAAGTGTTTAAGGAACATTTACCAAAATAAATTATATTCTAAGCTATATTTTAAAAGTCTCAATAAACTTTAAAAAATTCAAATCTAATCCTCTTGGAATTAAATTAAAAACTAGTAACAAGATCTCTTTAAAAATCCTCAAAGAGACAAGAATGTTAATGGCAATTTAAAACTACCCCAAATCATCAAAAGGTAAATAAATAAATTGCAATAGATCCATACAATGGCACACAACTCTGCAATAAAAAGAATGAAGTCATGCTACAGGCAACAACATGGATGAGTCTCAAAATTATTAAGCTGAATCAAAGAAGCCAGACCAAAAAAAGAGTATACATGTATGATTTCATTTATATAAAGTTTTATAAAATTCAAACTAATCTATAGAGACCAAAAGCAGATCAGTGGTGCCTGGAAATAGAGAAGGGGGACAGAGAGGGACATTCCAAAGAAAGGATGTTCTAGCTGTAAAACTTTAGATATTAGCCAACAGTAAAGGAAAACATTTGGAGAATCAGAGTCCTTTTCCTTCACATCAAATTCAGTCTCGTTTGTGAGGCTTGCCTTGGGCATCACCTGGGATTGTGCCTTTGGCTCTCTTTGTTCATGGGGATAGCATTAAATGAGGCAGGTATTACACAAGCAAATTGAGGGGTAAAAATGCAGCAAAAGCAAATGTCATCAGTAGCTGGCAGCTCTTCATTTAGCATTATATCTATGGGACAAAGAAGACATTTTTTGAAAGTATTTTCAAAAAAAATACTCTGTAGTTTAAGTATTGCCCTTAAACCACAATAGCTGTAAGAACCCAGGCACATTTTGTCAACTTCTGACTGAGCCACTCTGTGACATTTTCTCGCAAGAATTGTATTGTGTGTCTTTATATTGGATTCATAAAAAACATGGGGGTTGCATACAGGCTTTACTGATAGGAATAGCCAGTTTGAAGAACAAAAAATGAAAGTGCATTTTGAAGGTCCATACAAGGAAGCATTCCTGTGTGTGAAGCCATTTTCCAGTGATGCTCAAGCCCCAAGGCAAGAACAGTGCTAACGTTCTGTAAAGCAAATTGGCCCTGGGATGGGAGGTTAGTTTCTTTGACAGCATTGCAGGAGTAGGTTCCATAGTGACAGATCACAGAATCTAAGATACTGACACTGGAAAACCATGAACTCTTGTAATTGCTGCTGCACAGGCAAAGCAAACTCTTGCCTTGAGGCCTTTTCTGCATGTTCTACATGTTCTTGATCTGATGTTCTGAGGCTTTTCCTCTGTGATCTAACCAGTTGATGTTTGTTTTGTTTCTACATGTGAATCCATCTCTTCAAATCTCTAGCAAGGACAAACATCCTCAAATTATGAGCCTCTGCTCCTGCATTTTGGAGGAGGCATCCCTTTATATTACCACTCTGTCTTGTATTTTTATTATTTAAAAACACGTGGTAGCTCATGCCTGTAATCCCAGCACTTCGGGAGGCTGAGGTGGGTGGATCACCTGAGATCAGGAGTTCGAGACCAGCCTGGCCAACTTGGCTAAACCTGTCTCTACTAAAAACATAAAAATTAGCCAGGCACAGTGGTAGCGCCTGTAATCCCAGCTACTTGGGAGGCTGAGGCAGGAGAATCTCTTAAACCTGGGAGGTGGAGGTTGCAGTGAGGAGACATCACACCACTGCACTCTCCAGCCTGGGTGACAGAGCAAGACTCTGTCTCCAAAAAAAAAAAAAAAAAAAAAAATCTTAAAAGTGCTTTCCTATTTTCTAGACATCACCTTATTTGGGCCTCCCAAGGGTCTTATGAAGTCAGCAGGGCCGGTGTTACTGCTCTCATTTTGCAGATGAGGAACCAGGCTCAAGGAAGTTTAGTGATTTGCCCTCTGTCTCACAATAAGCTACAAGACACCTAATTGTTCAATAAGTACCAATTATTTACTTTATTTCTTGTGTGTACTTTATAAGTGACTGACTATATTTAGAAATGGTCTACACTGATTCTTTTTTTTCTACTTTTGACGCTTCTTATGTCTCCGAGCTGTCATGAGGAGCATATCAACTTCTACAAATGAAGGATGCAATTATATTTAGAGCTAAGTTTTTTTATGTTTAACACAGAATAAGAAAAAAAAATCACAGTCTACTGGTCCTAGTGGTAAGGAAAACACAGCTTGGCAATTGCAAATCATTTGCGGCTATACAAAGGTAAGAGGCCTGGGCACTGGGGGAGCAGGCAGAAGGAAAGTTACTTTCAAATGCTCTAGGAAGATGCCTGGGAAAACCACAAAAGTGATGCAGGGAAAGTGCAGTGGTGAACTTCACAGAATTCCTCAGGACTGAAGCTTTTGATTAATGAGTCAACATAACTCAGAAACTAATTGTAGTTAAACTTCTTTTGTATACTTGTACAAATTTTCTTAAAATAAACATTTTTAAAGTATTAATTGTTTTAATAATTGCTTTTGGTTTAATATTTGGTCAAACGTTACACCTGTCAAAAAGGCCCTTCAATTCAGCATGGGTATCAGAATCTGGAATATATTTGATTGGTGATTTGTTTTGTTAAAAAGCCCACGACAATGCCCCCCTCAACCCCTGATGCAACAAAATGACCTTAACATGTGTTTGCTCTGCCCACTAAGGCTCCCATATTGCCTGTACCTTTTGGAGACAGATGTTTCCTAATCTGTATCTGAAAAGTATACAGCATGTATCATTGTGAAATTTTAACTAACGATTACTAAAATGAGTAAGCTTTTCTTTCTCTAAATTTCATGACCACATTTATTTAACCACACTGTCATATTAGGGTACACTAGAGATTTAAATGGTAGGAAAACAGAACAGGAGATGCAGAAGATTAGAAAGGGCAAGAAGCACTTTGATTTATCAATACATGAGCACCATCCCTGACACCCTATCCCCCAACACCCCTTTAATGAAACGCTGGATTTGGCAATGTGATATAGCACACACTGGCCATAATAACAGCATTTTGTCCATTGCGGGAACACGGAGCTCCTCACCCACCATCCATTGTTTCTTCTGGCAATGCCAGTGGGTGGCTGCTTACTCACACACCCTCTCTCTGGGATGAAGGAAGGCTTATGTCTCTGGGATGGCTCCCTGGACTAGGCAGGCAGCTCTCATCATGGAACAGGTTAGCTGGACTACACAGGGATTCAAATAACTCTGGACTCCTTAGCCCTGTGATCCCATCAGCTGGGCTCCAGTGATTCTCCTCTTAACCAAAAAGAGGGATTATAAGTTTACAGCTCCTAG
Organism: Hylobates moloch; assembly: GCF_009828535.3. Classification (NCBI taxonomy): domain Eukaryota; kingdom Metazoa; phylum Chordata; class Mammalia; order Primates; family Hylobatidae; genus Hylobates; species Hylobates moloch. The sequence continues at coordinate 1,211,311 of NW_026652318.1, forward strand.
TCAGAAACAGAAGCTGAGAATGTGTCAAATAAAGGGAGTCATGGGACAAGAGGACCATTCAACATGGACAAAGTGTCACCGGCACTTTTAGAGAGCAGGAGAAGGGCATCCTCGGGCTTGTGGTTGGAGGAACCTGTCTTGAGTCAAGGTAGGCTCCAGATCCAAGGAGAGACCTTGTCAGCCAACTCCAGCAGCAGCTGCAAAGCATGATCAGTCGCCAGGGCCCACCACGACTCACCCTCCTCCAGTGGGCAAGGAGTTCTCTGAGGAGAAGTGATCACAACTATCTGTCTAATATTCTCCCAAATTACTCAGAAAACAGTAAATTAAGTTCACTTGCAGGAAAACAGCTTTCTTCCAAGGCCTCAGGGTATAGTAGAAGAGAAAAATGTAAAATGATGATTACAACTGAGACACCATTAAAGTTCGTTTTTACATTTTCAAACATACGTTGTTAAGTATATTTTAAAAGAAAGTTTCAGAATAGATGAAGCATATTGTCCCACAATATAAATTTTTAATATATACTGAAATTAGTAGAAGCATAGGAAAGTCTGAAAGAGTATGCTAACAAACTGTTTAAAACCTATGACAGGATTATGAAGGACTTTGCTTTTCTAAATTGTAAATTTCTGTACTGTTTGCATTTTTATTTACATGAGCATGCATTTCTTTTGAAATCAGAAGAATCAATTTTTTAAATTAAATGTCAAGCCTTTGAAGAATATTTACCATGACTTTTTTTTAACAAAGCAGGCTATAGAACAATATATAGTATAATACTGGTTTCCAAATATATGTAAATATTTATGGTAAATATACCAAAAGGAGGTCCACTAAAATGCCAAGAAATTAATTTCTGGGGGAATGAATTGTAGGCAACTTTTATTTTTTATTTTTCCACATTTTCCAAAATTTTCTAGAGTGATGACATTTATAATCAGAAAAAAAAAAACCCACAATGAGATAAGCCATAAAATATAAACTTACCAAGGGAAGCTGGGAAAAGACTTATCCAAGTAGGTAATCTTGAGATGCCCAAAATATTAATAGAAATTCACCAAGGGAATGGGAGAACGTTCTCTGAGAGAACAATGTGTGAAAGGACATGAAGCTATAAAAGAGAATGAATGGTGTATTGCTCTGCCCACCAAGGGTCCCATATTGCCTGTACATTTTTGAGACAGATGTTTCTGTCCCCAAAATGCCACATAGTTCAGCATAAGCTTGTGAAGTACAAAGGAGTGAAATTGATGAGAAATTAAGCTATAAATTAAGGAACCAATGAAGGGGAATGTATACTGTGCTAGCGAATCCAGACTTGAAGCTGTAAGCCAGGGAAGACACTGAGGATTTTTAAGTAAGGAAATGACCTGATTTGATTGGCATTTGAAATCACTGGCTTCACCATGGGTGATGGAGTAAAATGAGGCAAAACTGAAATAAGAGAGATCAGGCTTTGCGATGGTTAAGGTAAGAAGTCATGAGGATGAATGTGGATGCAAGAGATCATTAGGAAGTGGAGTCAACAGGACTTGATGACTTGCCAGATGCACAGAGGGCAGGGGTCAGGGCTGAGGATGAGTCCAGCAGGATGCCCAAGTTTCCGATCTGAGTAGTTGTGTACCTCATCATACTGTTTTCCAGAAAATAGGGAGGGAGAGTTCAAGAAGCAGGATGGAATGGGGAGATAAAGAAATATTAATTATGTTTTAGACATGCTGAATAGAAGTGACTGTGAATCATCCAGGCAGAATTATCCAGTTCACAGATACGTAAAAATGATAATATGGATGTGGCAGTCAGAAAAGACAAATGGACAGGAGACAAAGATTTCAGAGCTATGAGTTATAAGTGGTAGTTCATTTACTAAGAATGTAAGTCAACTCATGGGGAGTGTATAAAGGGAAAAGAAAGCCAGCCAAGCATGAATCTCTGAGAAATACCAAGGTGGAGGGTCAATGATGAAAGAGAACTCATTCAAAGATGGATTCAAAGACACTGAGATGTCCCAGCAGGGTGGCTCATGCATGTAATCCCAACACTTTGGGAGGCCAAGGCAGGAGGATGGCTTGAGCCCAGGAATTCTAGACCAGCCTGGGCAACATAAGGAGAACCTGTCTCTACAAAAAATAAAAAGAAATTGGCCAGGTGTGGTGGTCAGCACATCTGTGGTCCCAGCTACTTGGGAGGCTGAGGTGGGAGGATCACTTGAGCCCGGGAGGTAGAGGCTACAGTGAGCTCTGATCACACCATTGCACTCCAGCCTGGGCAACAGAGTGAGACTCCATCTCCAGAAAGAAAAAAAAAAAAGATGCTAAGGGTCAGAAAAACAATGCCCTAAAACTCAAGAGAGGATTATAAAAGGGAGGGAGGGCTCAAAGAACAAGGAGAGCCAGGCCTGAAACCTCTCCCTTAGCTATTAGTAAAAGCACACATCACCTTGTAGAGGGCAGTGTTCCTAGAGGGATGAAAGCTAGGGTGCAAGGAGGTAAGAGGTTGAACAGAAATGAGAAGGCAGAAGCAGGCAGGACAGGTCTAGGAAGGAGACAGGCAGCAGCTAGTGGGACAGAGTGCAAAAGGAGAGGAGTTTCATTTTGTCTGTAAAAAGGAAACACTTGCACAGGCTTGTATTCTGAGAGGGCAGTGACAGAAGGCAGGAACAAGGAATAAAGAAGACAACAGAGGCTGCCAGGTCTGGAGAGATGTGGTCCACAGCACAGCCTGGGAGGGAGATGTCAGCTTTGAACAGGAAGGGAACCACTGATGCTACAGAGGTGGAAAGGAATAGTACAGGAACAACTAATACAGACAATTTTGTGGATTAAAAAGCTAAATTTTAAAGGCAATCCTTTAAAGATGGCCTGTAATTTCTCCCCAGAAAAAAATAGGCAAGTTCTTCAGATTGGAGTCATGGAATTGGGCAAAAGAAGGGAACTTGAAAAGAGAGATGAAATACTAAAGTAGCAAGTAAAACAGAACTGAAGACTTCAAGAAAAGGACCATCGGTTTGAATTGAGCCCCCCAGCAAGGCTGGTCATTGGAGACTTGTGGCCAATTGATTGGCAAAGTGAGATTTTTCCGCACTATGCTCAGCAGCTGCTCCTATATAGATGCAGAGAAGAGAATATTTAGATTTCCCAAACTTGGGATTTGCAAGGCCAAAGGAAGGAAAGGAAGGAAGTGGGGAAGATATCAGTACAGAAGTTGCAGGGATGGCCTATATGTGTTTAGTTATAGAGAAGTTCCGAACACATTGCCCCCAAAAGGTGCCAACTGGCATATTGACAATCTTGAATTAAAGGTACTTGAAAAACAGAAGGTACAAGAAGATCACTCTTCCTCTTCTTAAAAATAGAAGATGAAATTCCCATCTGAAAGGTGTCCTCCCTATACCAGAAAAAAAAAATACTCCTATCATTGAGGATGGGAAGTTGAGGCTGAGGGAAATCTGTACAAACCTTGTTACACTAACCCTTATCTTCCTAGTTACCTCTCTACCCAATTAACTGCTCTGGCCCAAGCCCCTTAGCCTTGTCACATTTTCTCAACTTACTAATCTTTAACCAATTCATTATATAAGCATTCAACTCAAGCTGGGTCTTTGGGCCTTCATTTCCTTATGAAAGCTTCCACACTACATAAAAGTGACACTAAATACATTTGTATGTTTTTCTCCTATCTGACATCAACTTAATTCTCAGGCTAGTCAGAAAAACTCTAAGAGAATAGAGGTAAAGTTGTGCCTCCCCAGCTGGTTAGGGGAGAAAGTGAAGCCCAGGAAATTGTTGATAATTCGGAGATGGTGAGGCGGGAAGGTGGCTATGGAGGTAACAGGGACATGGGCATGGGCCTGCTAGTAGAAAAGGTGGCTGTGAGTGGAAGAAGGGATATCAGAACCTAGAACCATAGAAGACGCTCAGCCCTGAAGACTGAAGGTCACATGAGCTGGGGAAGAGCTTTGCTAAAGTGGGTGGAGTGTCAATGAAGGTCACTGAAGACAATGGGTGGGGACTTAGTGGGGAATAGTGGAAAGGCCTCTAGAGCAGTCTTCAGGAACCCTGGGTTTTAATTTTACCCCTGCCACTTTCTTCCTGTGTGGTCTTGAGCTTTACACCCACCCTGAGTTTTTGTCTCCTCTATGAGAACAGAGATATGGAGGTACTGTAATGTTAAATAATATGCATGAGAATTCCTGCCACTTAGTTGGTCTCCATCAGTATTGACTGGATCTGGAGCCTGGTATGTTAGACATGAGCCTGTGGAGCATAGGAGCCCAGGGATGGGAGGGAAAATGGCCCAACCAGTATGGGACAAGAGACAGGAGAAAGGGGACTGGAGAAGGAGGGGATACACTTTGGCAGACTTCCCAGTTTTGCTTAGAACCGACCTTACTTACATGCAGGTGGAGGAAGGCAAAGAGGAGTTACCATGAAAGATATTTTGATCATCCTGGGTTAAAAAGATAGACAGCTTTGTTTCACTTGATTTATGAAGACTGTTTTTAAAATCCAGCCAACTTTGTTCTTAGGATACCTGTGTCCTTGAACTCATGCCGTTTTGGCTGTTCCAGGCACTCTTTCCATCAATTATCTGTCTAGCCAGCATATTCCATTCCTCTGTCTCCACTGGCAACTTCTTCTTAGCCTCCAAACACCCTGCAGTATCTCCTTCTTTAAGAGATTCTCCCCAGCCTGCCTTCCAGCCCTGAGAGCTCTATTGGTCTCTCTCCACTTCCTTACTAATCACACTCTGGCCCCAAACAGAGCTGGACAGAATTTAAGATTCTTTTTGGTAGAACAGGGAGCCTGGAGATGCTACAAACGGATCCAAGCCAGGCCTGGCAGGGGCAGAATCAAACTGGCAGAAAACAGAATGGAAGGTGGTTGCGGAGTAGAGGCAGGAGCATGAAAACAGAAGGAATAACCATCTTTCACCCAATTCTAATTTAAGTCATCTCTCTGTATTGTATAAGCTTTGGACTGTCTTGGATCCTATGGGGGACAAAAAAAATGGTATGTATATAGATAAATACATCACCACTTGTACAATAATAGTAATAGTATAATACTAGCTAACACATGTATAGCATTTGCTAAGTGTCACAATTTGCTCTATGGTTGTTATGTATACTAACTTATTTAGAGCTCACAACAATCCTAGGAGGTAGGTATAATTATTATCCCCATTTTACAAATAAGGGGACTGAGGGTCACCAAAATTAAATAACTTGTTGAAGGTCACGTATTTTGTAAGCACTTACAGAGCATTTATACTTAGACTTTTTCTCATGTCACTCTCATAATGACCCTGGGAGGCCCAGATGGCATGTATGATTATGCTCATTACCACTAACAAATAAGGAAACTGAGTCCAGGAGATGAAGTGATTGCCTGAGTTCACAGAGTCAGGAAATTGCAGAGTCAAGGGCCTAGGTTCTGTACTACAAATCCCTGCGACTGGGGAGAGATGAGTGAGAGAAAATGGCATCTGAGGCTGCTATGGGCAAACAGCAGGGCACAAAGCCAGGCTGGCTACTAGGTGAGCTGCTAGGGACAGCTGAGCACACATTCAGCCAAGTCAACTTCAATGTTCGGGGGTTCTCTGGTAGCACACAAACCATGCACTGCTGGTTTTATACGGTTAGTGTAGGATTTCTGGAGTGTTCCCATTCTTTCAGGTAGTCACAAGTCCTCCAGTGAATGTGACAATCCCAACAGGGATCCTGGGTCTGGGTCCTAATAGCACCACTGTACCAAATCCCATGGCCTCAATGACTTTGTTTCCATTTTTATTCTTCAGAACCCTGTTGCTTGAGACTTATCTCCCACCGCTTCTCAAAGCCCTCACCTCCCTCAATTTGGCTCTGCACCCTCCTGATCCTCCTACCTCATGTTTCTTTGTCTCCCTCCCGGGGTTCTCTATGCCCCAACTCCACCCCTTGTCGTGGCGCTCCTCAAGGCCTCATTTCTTTCGACTCTGTATACTCTTCCCAGATGGTCTCAGCTCTCTCCATGATGTCCAACATTTAGTTATTTTTGAAGTACTCTTTAAATCAATTATTGTACGGTAAAAAATATATTAAAGGCTAGAACTGAAATTCTTCTTAAGAATGAAACTGTAGGCTGGGCGCAGTGGCTCTCGCCTGTAATCCCAGAACTTTGGGAGGCTGAGGCAGGCGAATCATGAGGTCAGGAGTTCAAGACCAGCCTGGCCAACATGGTGAACCCTGGTCTCTAATAAAAATACAAAAAATTAGCTGGGCATAGTGGCAGGCGCCTGTAATCCCAGCTACTCAGGATGCTGAGGCAAGCGAATCGCTTGAACCTGGGAGGCAGAGGTTGCCTTGAGCCGAGATGGCACCACTGCACTCTAACCCCGGGCAACAGAGTGAGACTCTGCAAAAAAAAAAAAAAAAAAAAAAAAAGGTCTTACTTTAGGAAGATACTTTGTTGGGACATTTGGGTAGAAAAGATAAGACTCGGCGTGGGGAGAGGGAACCCAACCCTGGAAAGAATGAGTAGAATATAAAGAAGGCTAAATTGATTTTCTTAAGAAAATGGAAGGAATTTGGAAAATAAGGGTGAAGAAGAAGTGTCCACTTGAGGAAAAGTAGAGATGAGTGGCATAAACTTAGGCTGAGTTGGTAGAAATGGCTGAGGGACTCTTTAAGAAGGATGCCCCTAGGTCAATGTTAGGTTATTTGCACATCTGCAATGTAAAGCCCCACAATCTCTCCTGAATTTTAATAAATTCTAGTATTAGCCAAGGATTTTCATGAGCCTTTTTATGATTTCTTCTTCACAAAATAAGCAAAATTCTGATTCAGTACCTGGATAAATGAGATACAAAATAGGAGCAGGGCCTATGAGTTTTAGACAATCCACAAACTAATTGGGTGAGAGGCTCCTAAATTCTTAGATATCTTGCGGAAGGTATTAGACTTAGGATGAGTGAGGGAATAGGGATTTTAAACCCATCTTATATAGGGACTTAAGAAACATGGATACCTCACACTAATATAATTATAAAGTTATTAAAGTTGCTCATGATAAACATTTTGAATAACACTAAAAAGTAAAAAGAAGGAATACAAATAAACTGTAGTCTGCCTCCCAAATACAACTAGTTTAACATTTTCGTGAATAACTCTCCAATTTCTTTCCTGGTAAAGCTTTTCATATAACTTAATAGTATTTTATATACTCCAGTGTCATTCCCATATTCTAGACCCATCTTTTCAAATTCCTGTCTATTGAACATCAAGCTTGACATGTCCTAAATTGAGTTCAACATCTTTACTCCCCCTACCCCCACCTCACTGCCTTTCCTCTTTCAGGTAATGATGAAACCATCCACTGACTCATCAAGCCTTAGAGCCTTTTTTTAACTCTTCCTTCCATTTCTCCCCACACACAGCCAACTAGTCACCAGGTTCACTGAGGTAAGCCTCCATGGAATCATTCAAAGATGGAGTTCCTCTGATTCACTGTGTTCATGTACCTACCACCATTACTGGCCTGTTCATTCACATCCTCATCTCCTCATGACTGGACTCCCAGATAAGCCTCCTAGAGGGCATCCTTACCTTCTCTCCGTATTCTTCCCAGCCAATCCAATGCATCATTGTTTGACTGATAGTCCCCAAGGAGAGCTTTATCAAATCACTCCACTGCTAGAGAATTTCAAATCACTCCAGTGCCCACCAATGTAAGCATCAACTTCTCACCCTGGCACTCGGAACTCTCATAAATGCCATTATTTTTTCCATCATGTTGGGTTACTTAATTTCTCCCCCAAATGCATTTCACGATGCTCCCTCCTAACCTCTGTCTCGTGTTGTTTCCTCTGCCTAGACTTCCCCTCTCTTGATAGTTTACCCATCTGTCACGGGCTGGATTTTGTTCCTAATCCTCAGTATGTCAGAATGTGATTGTATTTGGAAACAGGGCCTTTAAAGAGGTAATTAAGTTAAAATGAGATCATTAGGGTGGGCTCTAATCTAAGATAGCTGGAGTCCTTTGAAGAAAAGGAGATTACAACACAGACACACAGAGTAAAGGATGGGCACGTGAGGACACAACCAGAAGGCAGCTCTCTGTGACCCAAGGAGAGAGGCCTCAGGAGAACCCTACCCTGCCTATACCTTGATCTCAGACTTCCATTGTCCAGGGCTGTGAGGAAAATAAATTTCCGTTCCTCAGTCACCTAGTCTGTGGTACTTTGCTGTGGCAACCAAAACAAACTAATGTACCATCTTCAAGGCCAATCTCTGTTTCCACCTTCTTCATGTGACATTTCTGTTCTCCCTCCCTGGGACCTGCATGACACTCTGTTATGGCTTACTTGCCTGTCTAGTCTCCCGGGTGAGGCATGAATCCTGCCTCGTTCTTCAGGACAGACGATGTTTTACTCATCTCTATCATCATCATTGCACCTAACTCAGAGCCTTGCATGTGGTAGGTGTTCAAAAAGCAGTTATTGGATTGTATTTAAAAAATCTGTGGCAGAATAATTCACTTAAATATTACTGTAAAAAAAGTAGAAAATGGATCATTGTAAGCAGTAATTTGTTTTGTTTTTGGTATTCTCCAGGTACCAGGCATTTTCCTCTGATACTGAATATCCAAGAAAAGAAAGTTGTTAGGCAAACCAAAATAAATATCTAGTCTTTTAAAAGTTTAAATACGTAAGTACCTCCCTTTTTACATGGTAACATGCTTTAAATCCACAACTAGTCAGTATGGCACAATGAAACAAACATTGGTTTATGAGTCAGACTAATCTGGTTCCATGCTTGGCTCCACCATTTACTTCCTGATTATTTCACCTCTCCAAGTCTGCTTCCTTATCTGTAAAATGGAAATGTCCATAACTACTTTATAGGATTGGCATGAGGACTGAATTACAAATAAGATTAGAGAGGCTGGATTGGAATCCCAGCTTTTGACCATTTATCAGCTGAGTAACCTCTGACAAGTTATTTAATCCTTCTAAGCCTTCATTTCCTCAATTATAGAAGGAGGATGATGGCAATAATATTACCAAGCTAATAAGCCTGCTGAGAGAATTACTTGGGTATCTGAAACAGTAAATGTTCAATATATGTTAAGTGATACAATGTCAGCATTAAAGTGACTAATACGGAGCCTACCACATAGATAATATACAATAAATCATTTTTATTATTACCTACACTAGGATGATTTACATTAAAAATGTAACTATGGTCATGAATGAAAAGTAGTTTTTTCCTTATACTCAGTCAATTGTACATTTTCTAAGGGAGAAGTTCAGTATTTGAAGCAATTCAATCTTCTCCCGAGTGAAAATAGTTTTGAGCAACAGCACTGACAAAGCAATATGTAGTCTCATCACTTTCGGTCCACTCTATTGTTGCCTTTGGTGCCTGGGGTTACCCCTCATTGCATGCAGCCAGAACTCTACTTTACAGAGTCATTTCATGCAAAGGTAGACAAGAAGATAAAGCTGTTAGTGAAGCTAGTTCAGCTCCATGACAGGTGCCTTCTGAGGGAGTCCAAAATGGGCTGCTTCCCCACCCCAAAACACATGTATATGGCTGGGTCCTTCCACGTGAAATAACAAGAGTAATTAGCCAGAAGAATGCAGGGGAAGAATGCCGGGAGTGAGGGGGTGGGAGGGCGGTTCCAAACCAGGGAATAATAAAGAATATTTTTAAATTGTATTTAATTTTATAAAATTTTATATCCCCCCTTCTAGAATGGAAGGGAAAGGTATAAATGGGCTATAATTTTTTTCAGAAGTAGTATTTACATATATATATAGTATTAGCATGGAACTGTAAACCCTTTTCTTAAATCTTTACTATTTTGAAAATTCAACTGTGTCAAGCACATAATAAAAGCCTAGTAAATATTCCTTGATTTTCAATTTATCAATAAATTCCTATCTATTTCAATGACTTCAGGAAAAATAAAACCTTATATAATATTATATTGGTGATTCTCAAAGAATCACCAGAGTGGAGAAGCAGATGCTCATTACAATTACTTAGTTAAAAAATAATAATAAATCTTGAGAAATAATTTTATTAAGTAAAAAACCACATTCATTCTGTACCTACCATATGCCAAGTAGGTTCTCAAAAAATAAAGATAAATTAGATTCTCTATCCTTTCAAGGTTGAATAGATAAATCCTCCCCCAATCCAATGGACTCTTAATGCAAAGAGAATTAACTCTAGAAGGGCTCTGCTCCCTTTCTTCCATTTTCTCCCATGAAACAATGGAGCAGAGTGGAAAGAAAGGTGAAGTCAGGCTTCTGGGCATCTCTGTCGTGCTACATCTTCTCTTTTCCCAACTAGGGGTAGAAGGAGTGTCTTCTCAACTTTGTGGAGATTTTTGGAGTAAAACCTCAGAATCAAAGAATGCTGGAGCCAGAGGTCATCGTAGAGGTCTCCTTGCCTCATAGTTCTCAACCCCAGTTTCTAAATGAGTGTGAGGGTCAATATATTCCTGCAGTTTTATATCTAGTTGAAAACCACTGATAGAGTCTATGGTTTTCCTTTTACAGGCAAGAAAGCAGGTTCACAGGAACACGGAAAGCTTGCCTAAAATCACAGTGGAAACTCGAATCCAGGTCTCCTTACTTCAAATACCAAACTTTCTTTAACCCTGGGATCCCAAGATGAGCTCTAGGAAGTCTGGTGACCCTTCCTAAAATTGTATGTAAAATTTGGATATGGGCCGGGTGCAGTGGCTCACACCTGTAATCCCAGCGCTTTGGGAGGCCAAGGCGGGTAGATCATGAGGTCAGGAGTTTGAGACCAGCCTGACCAACATGGTGAAACCCCGTCTCTACTAAAAATACAAAAATTAGCTGGGCATGGTGGCAGGCGCCTATAATCCCAGCTACTCGGGAGGCTGAAAAAGGAGAATCATTTGAACCCGGCAGGCGGAGGTGGCAGTGCACCAAGATCGTGCCATTGCACTGCAGCCTGGGCGACGCGGCAAGACTGCGTCACAAAAAAAAAAAAAAAAAAAAAAAAAAAAAAAAAAAAAAAAAAAAAAAGAAGATATGCATGCCTGTGTACATTTAAATGGGATGAGGATCCATGGCTTTTGATAAATTCTCAAAAAAATTAAAATCGGCCAGGTGCAGTGGCTCACGCCTGTAATCCCAGCACTTTGTGAGGCTGAGGCGGGTGGATCACAAAGTCAGGAGATCGAGACTAACCTGGCTAACACGGTGAAACCCCATCTCTACTAAAAATACAAAAAAATTAGCCAGGTGGGGTGGCGGGTGCCTGTAGTCCCAGCTACTCCGGAGTATGAGGCAGGAGAATGGTGTGAACCTGGGAGGCGGAGCTTGCTGTGAGCCGAGATTGCGCCACTGCACTCCAGCCTGGGCGACAGAGCGAGACTCCGTCTCAAATAAATAAATAAATAAATAAATAAATAAAAATACCATAAATTCAAATTTGCATTAGTTATTTCCCAGGCAATTATAAGAAGTGCCTGGGTATAGTGAGCAGGATCGGCCATGTGTGACTGAGGGTAAGAACCCCACATAAACGTGGTATGGGAGATGTGGTATGAGCCCCATAACATGGAGAAATGTGGTATGAGCCCCACTCTATAAGAACTCCCCAGTTTCCTCCCAAATTTTTGCCTGAAATTGCTTTGTGAGTTAATGGATTTCGTACTATTCAAATGCAGATGTCCCTGGAAAAACAACAAAAGTCACTGTCACACACAATAAAGTTGAAGTCACCATATTGCCTTCAAAAAGCTATGGAGTAGCTGCAAGTAGATTTGAAGGATGGGCAAGGGACAGAGGCACGACGGGGACCCGATGCACTGAGGGATGGGAGAACTCCACGGAGGAAGTGGCACAAAAATGGAGGCAGGTGGGCCTCAAAAACCCAAAGCACCATCCGGTTGCCGCCATGATAGAACAGCAGAAGCGTAGGGGCCCACAGTTACCGCTGGTTCCAGTCAGGTGGCAGCGGCATGTGTTGCTGTTGGGAGTGGTGGGATCCGGCCCTGGAGCCGGGCAGCAGCGGGCGACACCAGTAGCTTTGCTGCAAGCAGGACCTCCAAGGTGTTCCTCCCTTCAAGCCCCAATCATGCTGCTCTCTGGACATGAAGGGGAAGTATACTGCTGCCAAGTTCCACCCCCAACGGATCCACCTTAGCATCTGCAGGATTTGACTGACTGATACTGTTGTGGAATGTCTATGGTGACTGTGATAACTCTGCCATACTGAAGGGACACAGTAGAGCAGTGATGGAACTGCATTACAACACAGATGGCAGTATGCTCTTCTCAGCATCCACAGATAAAACTGTGGCTGTGTAGGATAGTGAAACAGGCAAGAGGGTTAAAAGGCTAAAGGGACATACTTCCTTTGTGAATTCCTGTTATCTAGCCAGCTTGTTTGCACTAGCAGTGACGATGGCACAGTTAAGCTTTGGGACTCTGGAAGAAAGCAGCCATCCAAACGTTTCAGAACATGTACCAGGTGTTAGCTGTGACCTTCAATGACACAGGTGATCAGATTATTTCTGGTGGAATAGACAATGCTATCAAGGTCTGGGACCTGTGCCAAAACAAACTAACCTACACCATGACAGGTCATGCAGATTCAGTGACTGGCCTGAGCTTAAGTTCTGAAGGCTCTTATCTCTTGTCCAATGCAATGGACAATACAGTTCGTGTCTGGGATGTCTGGCCATTTGCCCCCGAAGGGAGGTGTGTAAACATAGTTCAAGGAGGATGTGCACAACTTTGAAAAGAACCTTCTAAGATGTTCTTGGTCACCTGATGGAAGCAAAATAGCACCTGGCACAGCCGACAGGTTTGTGTATATGTGGGATACCACGAGCAGGAGAATACTGTATAAGCTGCCCAGCCATGCTGGCTCCATCAATGAAGTTGCTTTCCACCCTGACTAGCCCTTCATTATCTCAGCATCAAGTGACAAGAGACTGTTGGGGATATGGAATGGAAGACTACAAGACTACTTGTCTTTGAGACCTCAGACTGCATAAGTGACGTCAAATATTTGTTGCCCAGCCTAGCACCCTCCCTTCAGATGACCATTACTGGCAAGAAAGAGAGGAGGTGGTGGCCATATTCCAAAAACCACTGCTATCCCATTTCACTAGGATGACTAAGGCAAGCTCCCCGTGGCCTCTAAAATCCACCTGCCTGATTTCAGGGACTGTTTGTTTTGTTTTGTTTTTGTTTTGTTTTTTGAGACGGAGTCTCACTCTGTCGCCCAGGCTGGAGTGCAGTGGTGCAATCTTGGCTCACTGCAAGCTCCGCCTCCCGGGTTCACGCCATTCTCCTGCCTCAGCCTCCTGAGTAGCTGGGACTACAGATGCCCGCCACCACGCCCAGCTAATTTTTTGTATTTTTAGTAGAGACGGGGTTTCACCGTGTTAGCCAGGATGGTCTCGATCTTCTGACCTTGTGATCCGCCCGCCTCAGCCTCCCAAAGTGCTGGGATTACAGGCGTGAGCCACCGTGCCCGGCCTTCAGGGACGTTGTATTTTATTTTTTCCTTTTCTTTTTTCCTGTTTTGTAATGCCTGCCCAATCGGACAAATTTGCTGGTTGGGATTTTTGTTTTTATTCAGTAACTGGCTTGTATGATATTTTCTTTCTGTATTTCTCTAAGTGATTTTGTATTAAAAGCCTTAAAAATAAAAAAGCAAACAAACCCAAAGCACCTCTGTTTTCTGTTGATGACAGTCCTGAAGGGTAAAAATCCAAACTCACTGCAACAGATCAGAAGCCTCATGAGCTGACAATTCGGCTGAGACCACTCTAAGCCCTGTGACGTTCTCCACCAAATAGTTGAGTAGGTAAATAAATAAATATTGTGGCAGCCAGAGAAACACCATGTTTCCCTGAAGAATTCCACTTGCAGACTTAAGGAAGAGTTCAACAACTAGCATCTGGTAAGTTAGCTAGAAGCTGCCATATCCTCTAAAAGTGAAAGCTCACTGACAGATGCCCCTCATTGGCAGCCCAAGCCCAGTCTTCCTGGTGCCTTTTTAGACCCCTGTGTTGGTGGCTCCATGGCTCCTGATGGGAGGCTGGGCTGCTATGAGAACAAGAGGGTCAGTGGCAGCGACCACATTGGCTAAATATCAGCCCCTCCAGCTCTTCTCGACCTCAGACACACTGATATATAGGGGTAGCTAACCAGCTTTAAAGAAGAGACCTAAAAAAGGACTTGGTAGGTATGTGGGTCCCTGATTTCCCATTGATACTTTGAGTATAGGCTGGAACATTCAGGGTGTCAGGGAAGGGCTCACCCACTCCTTAATGAGTAAAGAAGCATGGCATTCTCTGCTGGGAGAATTTTATTTTGCTGAATACTGTAGATCCTGCTAACTACCTACCATTCTGATGGCTGTTCACACAGCTAAAGAGCTCCTCCTGCTGAATTCTCATCAAGAAACTGGCTGCAGAAAGCAGCTCCTCCTTATAAGCTCTGCATGTAGCCCTCTGTCAGCTACATAATGTTTCTAATTCCTACCCAAGAACAAACCACTAAAAATTAATTATTACTTGAAGGGAACAAAGAGAGAAAATACCAAGTGTTTAGTTCCTAAAATTATTTTGAGTAAAATTGGAGATAAGAAGGCTAGCCTTGAGCAATATCTTTGTCCCCAAATGTATAATGTATTAGAGTTCTCTAGAGAACCAGAACTAATAGGAGGTAAATATAAAGAGATCATTACAAGGAATTTGTTCATATGATTATGGAGGCTTAAAAGTCCCATAATTGGTAGTCTGCAAGCTGGAGACCCAGGAAAGTTGGTGGTGTTGTTCCAGTACGAGTCTGAAGGCCTGAGGACCAGGAAAGCCAATGGTATATGTCACTGTCTGAGGGCAGAAGGCCAATGTCCCAGCTCAATCAATTGGTCAAAGAGAGTGAATTCTGCCTTCCTCCATCTTTTGTTCTATTCAGATCCTCAACTGATTGGATGATGACCACTCACATCAGGAAGGGCAATCCGCTTCACACAGTCCTCTGGTACAAATGCTGATCTCATTGGAAACACCCTTACGGACACATCCAGAAATAACATTGAAACAAACATCTGGGCACCCTGTGGCCCTGTCAAGTTGACATATAAAATTAATCATTGCATACAATTTGTTGCACTTTTTTGGTTACACAGAGTGTTAATAATACTGGATAAGAACTTAGAATTAATGCTGTCATTTAAAGATGGGGAAACTGAGGTCCCCAGAGAGGTTAAGGAGCTTGACTGAGACTCCCACTGACAGTTGGATAGACATGGAAGTAAAACCCAGATGAACTATGCTATTTTCTTTCCTACTGACCACTGGACGGTAATTGCTCTTATTACCTGAATGATTCATAACCCATTTCCAGTGTATGTAACATTTATAACTAATTAGTTAAAACTAGGAGGAGTTTCACTTCCAGACATTGATTTTTTGTGTGATTTTTAGACCCTCTTCTTCCCATTGTCTTATTACACCCTCACTCCCTCATCTAGGAAACACCCTGGTTAACTCACTGGCCATCTTGATAATGGTTCTGTTGCCCTGAGAGTGAAATCAGGGCTGAGCTTCTTAAGAAGAAAAGTGCTGAGTCAATTTCCACCCAACTGACAGATTTTGTGGCAGGGCCTTGTGACCAGGGTCCCTGCCCCTCTTAGACGTTGACAGCAGTGAATTGAGGCATCCGACATTCAGATCTTCCAGGCTTTTCTTTCTCTCCAGAGGAGAAGCCTTTTCTAAACACTTGCCAGGTGCTTACAATGAGCCTTACATGTCTTTCCCTAGAAGCAAAATGTTTAAGGTCCACAAGTGAATAAAATACCCACACTGGCTTCTGAAAGAAACTGCCCGATGACAGAAGGACCTTTACATCCAGAGGTGTTAGCAAAGTTGTGTGGGGCCACATGGGTAGATGGGAACTGCTCTAGCTTAAAAGGCATTAGATGCCCTGGACTCTCTCCATGGCTAGCAAAACCCAGCTCAGAGAGTATTCTCTGCCTCCAGTATTCCCCTGGGACTTTCCAGGACCTATCTCAGTCCTTTGGCCTACGGTTTTATCCCCTTGTCTTGTCTACTCTATGACTTCACGCTGACTACCTCTGATTACCTAGAAAGGCCCCTATCTACTCTCAGTGGCCACTTGCCACTAACTACTGACCTGGGAATAAGTAATCAATCATGTCACCATCCTCATTCCCTTTTTTAAAATGCCGTTTGATGGCCGGATGTGGTGGCTCGCGCCTGTAATCCCAGCATTTTGGAAGGCCGAGGAGGGTGGATTGCTTGAGGTCAGGAGTTTGAGACCAGCCTGGCCAACATGGCGAAACCCTGTCTCCAAAAAAAGTACAAAAATTAGCTGGTTGTGGTGGTGAGTTGGTGAGTGCCTGTAGTCCCCGCTACTCAGGAGGCTGAGGCACAAGAATTGCTTGAGCCTGGGAGGCAGAGGTTGCAGTGAGCTCAGATTACACCATGGCATTCCAGCCTAGGCAACAAAGCAAGACTCTGTCTCAAAAAAAAAAAAAAAAAAATGCCATTTGAATTATGCAGAAGGGCAAGGCTTCAAAATTCTGTTATGAAACTCTGCTGTCCCTCTGTCTGTCACACATCCCCCACCAGAGGGACTTAAGGGTGTGTTTGCTCATAGTATGTGGTTTAATAACAGCTTCTGATGAATACAGATACAAAGAAAATTGACAAGTTTACGTGTGAATCCACTGGGTATCAAATGCTCACCTTGTTCCTAGAGATTTTTCTTGGCATAATGCCAAGAAATACAAAACCCAGTCCTGTCTGCAGTTGAAATGCATTTAGAAGGTGTGCGTGATAAGATTTCTCATTAAAGAACACCCTTGGCTGATATACACAGCCTCAAATATATTTTACTCCCAGAAATCACTTGGTCAGATTGAATAATTACAAAGATACTAGAGAAATCTGTGATTTGTTAAAATAAGTTTACAAAATGGAATCCACCAATAGGCTAGGCATTTTTGTCACTGATTTCAAAAGAAATTTTCAGAAACTGACTATCCAGAGAAGACAGTTAGTTATGTACTTAGAGATTAGAGGCCATGTAGTGTTTTAACTCTCTGGAGGGTGTAGGGGAAATGAAGAGCCCTCGAAATAAACACTTTGAACAGCAGAGTACATTCACATTGGACTCTTTCTTGCGATTGGCTTCTTAAAGCAGAAAATGCTATACAAATATGAAGAACTGTCTTCAGAGAAGACATATTTCACATTCCTGCCCTTTAATGGTCCTAATGATATAAAATTGGATAAAGTACATATTGCCACTAAATGAAAAGTATAAATCTCTTTCCCTCTTGCTATCCCAATTTCCCTCAAGGAAATTCTTTCAAGCACTCTGCTTTATATTTAATGCTAATTTCTCCATTGCCAAAGGACCACTGGGGAGAAATTTGTGTTTAAAATGTAGTCATATGGATTAGGATTCTTCAGGAAAGCAATGATTCAATGACATTTATAGAAGAGAGAAACCAATATAGACTATTCTTACTCTTACAACGGATGTTCCTGCAAGGGGTGACACAGGTCAAAATGATATAAATGGGAACTGATTTCAGTGTGTGTGTGTGCGTGCACGCGTGTGTGTGTGTGTGTGTGTGAAGTTTCTAACTATGAGCCAGTGCTCAGAGTTGACAGAAATAGTCTTAGGCAACATATTTAATCAACTATAAATTCTTATCCTTGTGTAGCTCACACAAAGGTAGACATAACATAATTGGGTAAAAGCCCACTCACCCCCAAAAAGCAGTGTATGTAATTCCTGGATCAATTGAACAATTCGTTTCTCAGATGTATTCAACTGAAAAATTTGTCTTTGGATATTTATACCAAAACATACTAAAAACCAAGAGTCAAAACATCGTATTAGTTAACAGGAAATTGTTCTGCTATGTGCAGCAAAAAGGAATTGAAAACATTTCAAAATCAATCACACCAAATAAATTTGGCCATATATGAGTCCAACATATCATGACAAACTCCTCTTGTGGTCTTGCACTTTGCTTTCCATTTGTTCCAATAGGACTCAATGTTTGGGTTGTGCACACCAAGTAATGACATGAGACGGAAGTTGGGAGCATTATGGTTAACTGGAGCATGTTGGAAACCAAGGAGAGGCTGAATGTCATTATATGTAACCCATGAATTGTAGGGAACGGTAGGACCAGGCTGAACTGTGCACTGCAAAACAGGTGGCAAAATTTGGATACAATTGTCACCAGCAATTTCCAAACAACAAATAGCTGATTGATGGGTAGTATCTATCATACCAAAACCCATATTTGCCCTTTCTGGAGCACGGCCAGGATGACACTTCATTTTGTGGCTTAAACAGGACTTGGCAATTTGCAAGTAATGACCTGTACCTCCAAGCTGTATTGGATGTAGTTCAAAGTATTCTTGGACAAGTATACTTTGCAACAGAAATTGTAGGTATCAATCACAGTAGTAGCTGGAATGCCAGTAACTGCAGTTGCTGCTTTCTCTATGACTTCATAAAGCCATAAGAATAGGTAAAGCCACATTTTCAGGGAAATGTTGCACTTAGCAAAAAAAAAAAAAAATTTCTTAGGAAGGGAAATCCATGACGATTGGCCCTGCAGACCCCATAGGGACAAATTGTTCAATTGATCTTAATTCCTCTCTTCATCCCAGTTTGGAGAAGAGATTCAGCTGGTCAGAAAACACAGTGTGCTTGGCCCCAAGAGAAACAGGAAGCTGGGAAGCCTTCCGAGCCCAGAGAAAAGCCAGTCTCAGGATGAGTAGCCTTGGGCAGTAGAGGGAAAAAGGGCCTCTTTGGGAATATGATTGATCAGGGCACTGTACTAAAAATGAACTTTGAACAGAAACAGAAAGAAGACTGTATTAGTCCATTTTCACCCTGCTATAAAGAACTACCTGAAACTGGGTAATTTATTAAAAAATGAGGTTTCATTGACTCACAGTTCTGCATGGCTGAGGAGGCTGCAGGAAACGTACAATCATGGCCGAAGGCGAAGGGAAAGCAAGCACATCTTACCATGGCAGAGCAGAGAAAAAGAGAGCAAGCGGGGGAAACACCATATACTTTCAAACCGTCTGATCTCATAAGGACTCGATCACGAGACAGCCCTAGAGGGATGGTGCTGACCATTAGAAACCACTCCCATGATCCAATCGCCTCCCATCACGCTCCACCTTCAACATGTGGGGACTACAATTCCATATGAGATATGGGTGGGGACAAAGAGCCAAACCATGTTAAAGACCAAATAGAAATACCCAGATAGTCCATACGGCAAGAACAGCTCAAGAAGGGAAATCCAAAGAGAACAAGAACAAAAACTGTTCTCTCAGTCATTCCTGACTAAATTTCTTGCCAGTTCCTTCCTGAGGAGGGTCCAAACATCACTGTTGAATATAATTAGGCTTAAAATCACCGCATAACATTGCATATGGTTTCCATTATATAGATTGGGCTCAAGCATTCCAACTCATTATTTTGCCATTTTCCTAAGATCTTCAGCATAATAATCCCTGTAGATAAAGATATTGAGACTAAACGAGCTTTATTTGTCATTTGTTGCACTCAAGAGTCTGAGTGTGAGGGAGAGCTTATCAGGGAAATATTCCTTTAAAAATGTTGCTTTTGGGAACTTATTTATGTCTTAGGATACTATTAGATACAAGTGGATAATATGAAGATTTCTTAAGTGTAAAAAAATCAATTTAAGAGTAAATTACAATAATAAATCATATAAAAATATTTCATACGATTAGCATCAAAGTGTTCATAGAAAATCATCCCTCGCCTTATTTCTACTGGAAAAGAAATTACAGCTGAAAGAACATCTTCATCAGTCATGGAGGCAAGAAGTGATTCTTTAACAAGATTTTTACAGAAATGTGAAAGAAGTAACAGAAGTCCCTGGATGACTAAGAAACTGATCTGAGAACTTTTGTTTATCTGCCTTCCATTTCTCAGTACAAATTTCTTTGGAGCAAATGTCTACATTAGAGATCAAGTTTTTGGTAATTCTGCTGTCTTAAAAAGAAAACATCTCTCTGTTTTCTTGAGCTGATTTCTCAACAGCATCACTAGCTTCATGTGCATACGTTGATGTTACAAAAAGCAAATATACTTCAAAAATTCCATTATTCAGTACATTTTGATGTATCCATGTTGTATTGCTTAACATATAATAGGCACCGAATTTATATTCATTTGTTGAATGAATACATGGATTTTTAATAGATATTGTAGGTACTGTGCAAGACTCTGTGAAAAATATTTAGATGAATAAAATAATAATCACTATGTATTAGAGACTCTAAGATACATTTTTTATATTTTCACATTTCTAAACTGTAATGCTTCTTACAGCCTTTTAAATTTTTTAAATTTTAAAACTGTATTCTTATTGTTGTCTCTTTAAATGATAATAGGCAGTGTGTTTCTTTCTTAACAGTACACAAATTACTGGTGCACTGTACAATTGATAGTATCTTCAGTTTGATAGATACTTTATATGCTGTCTGGCTAATAGAGAACATGGTTTTTACACATTCAGGACTTACTTTTCTGGGGGGTGGTTGGGGGTGGGACAGAATCTCACTCTCTTACCCAGGCTGGAGTGCAGTGGCATGATCTCAGCTCACTGTAACCTCTGCATTCCGGGTTCATGCTATCCTCCCACCTCAGTCTCCTAAGTAGCTGGAACTACAGGTGTACACCACCATAGTTGGCTAATTTTGGTATTTTTTTGAAGAGACAGAGTTCCACCATGTTGCCTAGGCTGGTCTCTAACTCCTGAGATTAAGCAATCCATCCACCTCAGCCTCCCAAGGTACTGGGATTATAGGCATGAGCCACCATGCCCAGCCAGGACTTTCAAACATATAAGAAAGTCTAGAGAGCATTCTGTCCAACCCCTCTCACTTAACAGATATCAAAAATGAGATCCTAAGAGGCTGTGCCCCAAATAACTCAGCTGCTCCATGGAAATGCTAGAACTAAAGCACAGTTTTTCTGACCCTTGGCTGAATATCCCACACCATATCACCTTATACTACAAAAATCTTCGAATTCAATCTCAATCTCCACTTATTTTTGTTGTTGTTGCTGTTAAAAAGTTTGTTGAAACTGGCTGTTTCGTTTTCAATAAACATTATATTTTATACCTCTCAATGAGTTTTTCTTCAAAGCAAGCACTTTTAAAAATGATATTTTTATTCTATTGATGTTGTCATAGCACAAAACACCCTTGGGGTTTGTTTTAGGTCATCTTCAAAGAAAGCCTATCTGTTAAAAAAGAAACCCAACGTTCTTGCTTAAAACAGTAGCACTGTTGCTTCCCAGAGATTATTTCAGAAATTTCCAGAAGTGATTTGATCATAACAATAACTGAATTGTCACTGTCATGTAGTGGGTGTGGCTTGGGGACCAGCTCATGCCTCATAACTGTAGATGGAATCCCCTCCTTTTCCATTCCCTACTCCTTCAGCCCTTGCAAAAAGTCTCACACGCCACCGTCTGATAGACATACCAGCCCACAAATCCACACTCTCAAGCTTGGCCACCTGTGGTCTGGGGCATTGTCCACTCTTAGAGGAAGAGATCTAAAGAGGCTGTGTAAGTCATTCAGGGAGGGAATACCAGGATTCTGGGCATGTGGAGATGGTGGTGCAGAAAGGGGATGCAGATAGCTGGGCACATCCCTGGGGTCCCATGGACTCTGTCTTGTTGGGGCCAGGGTAGGGTGCTGGACTTCTAGAGCAGCACTGGTCAGGGATGGAGACTTGTTGCCCTTCAGGGACAGTCTAGCACAACCAACAGGTGCCCATGTCCAGGATGACTTCAAATGTCCTGCCACACTGAACCGCTATAAACATAAACTTGTTCCTACAAATCCTAAAAAGCCTTCACAAAATGTTACATGAAAAGCCCAATCATCCAGGAGAATTTTATTAGAAGGGGAGATGCTTAAATGGAATACAATCCCTTATCATAAAATTATTGACCAGTTTATTCACTCCATACATTCTACCGATTCCACTAGACATTTAGTTGAAACAGTCTGTACAATAGTGCAATTACCACAAAAGCAAAGAGAATGTTTGCAAACAGCTAACAAATGAAATCTGGAAATGCCTTAAAAGATTTAAACCCATACAAGAAGCACTGGGGTCTTGCTGATTTTCATGAATAAGAACTGTTTTAAAGTATACCATATATTGCCTACCTGTGTGTGTGTATATATATATATTTTTAATTTGTCTAGCACAATGACAGAAATAATATGTTTACATTTATTTTGGGATTGTGCGTTCAATCTTAATTTGTTAGTATCTCTCTAGTGCTACTACACAGTTTCTTTATAGCTCCTCATATTACTGTTTGTTTTCACATGCATCCTCTGCTCCCCTGTTCCTTTTCAAAGATAAGATTTCTAGAGCCTTTTTATGTACTAAAAACTGAGTGTGTGCCTCCACAGACCTTGGGACTTTCAGAAAAGAGAGATGTGCTGCCTCATCTCTGCCTCATGCCCATGGCATGACACTGAGAATTATTTTCAACACTACACTTAACAGTAAAGCACAGCATATCATCTGAGACATCAGTCTTTCTCCTTACTTCTGCTGTTCACCGTGGCATATTACTTTCCCTTAAGTAAGGCCATTTCTCTCTTTCTCTTGTAATATACAAATGTTCGCTGAACATCTGAATGTGGAAAAAATGAGGGGCCCAAGGTCCAGCCAGAAATCAGATAATTCACACACCCCAGTTCCCAACATCATGAAAGGCTTTCTTTTGCACATGAGCACGGCCTTAGAATCCCTTACACACCTTCCAGGAACTACGCTGTGATCCAACAAGAAGGGAGAGGTGCCCTTGTGAGAACACAGTAAACAAGTCCCCAATTCAAGGAGATTCAAAATGGTGAGAATTAATCATTTACATTTGAAAAGTGAGAACTAATTATTTACATTGAAAAGAAAAACCAGGAGAGCTCAGAAGAACAAAAGGGAATAAAGCCGCAATATAGATATAATGTTAAAGATAAATACAAATAAAAACATTAACTATAACAAAACATCATTTGCTCAGAAGAGAAAGGCAAATGTAATATAAAAGATCTGTAAGCAAATTAAGGTGTTGATCAATGGAGTAAAACATCATGCTATCTTTTATTAGTTAGGGGTATTGACTCAATACATGAAACACAGTAATGCTGATTGTGGAGGCTGCTCCCTTCTTCAGTTTCCTCTGCTTTGTTCATCTGAGCTCTGCCTCCCTCTTCTCTCAAATTGCCAGACTGAGCACAGAGCAAGACCTTTGGTGCAGGCCTGCAGACTGCACATCCACTGACCACACACAATATCACAGGCCTGGGTCCATCAGTTAGCAGCAAACTCACCACTCCATTTGTTTATAGTCCAGTTTACAGTATAATGCTCTACTCACTTATTTGCTTTCATTAGGTTCTTCTTTCAACATCAAAAGCATTTTAGACATCATCCCCACGAACAAAAATGTAAACAGCAGTACAGCTTTTCAATTCTTCCTATTTAAGCACTTGCAATCCATTTCTATTCTGAATGCAAGTAAAATTTATTTTCCCTTTTGCTGGGCTAACTACAAAAAGAGATGGAGTGTCTTAAAATAAAGCACAGTGGTATAAAAAGAAGAGAAAGTTTTAATGAGAAACATATTGTAAAAAGAGTCCTGAGCCCTAGATCTCCATCACTGGTACTGAGGCCCGGACCAGGGCCTTTTTCAATTTGGACAGGGAAAACACCCAAACTAACAAAATCCAGCATGTTTTTCTCCCTGAACAAACATCATAATTCCTTCATGGATCTTTTGTGTTACATTCGCCTTTCTTCTGGGCAAATAAATAGCTGATGCACCAGGCATCACACTATTTGCCAGGAAAACAAAATGAATAAGAACATGGTCTCTCCCCGCAGGCAGCTTCAAGTCTAGTGAAAGAGATGGTCATGTACACAAATAATTAAAAACAGGGGCATGTAGGGAGGAATTAAGCCGATGGGACACTGATGGAAAAATGATCAATTCTTCTCAAGAGAGCGTTCTCATTTGTAACATCTAAACCTTCTCTGCTTGTATACAGAATGATGTGAGGATCAAATGGGGTATAATATATTGCAAAAGCACTTTGAAAGGTATAATGCTCTCATATTCTCTCAAGCATTCACCTTACATTTTCTGCCTCTCTTATTTAGTCACATCTAAACTATAAAGTTAGGCAAACCATCAACAGGCAGAGGGGAGGAGGGAGGCCAAGTCATTCTTCATATTACCCAGATTAATTCACTGTATTTATGTAATTGATTCTGAAAGGCACCACACCCTGTAGCCAGTGAGTTAAGAAACAGAACTGACAAGGATAGTATGTAAGACTTTGCAGTCTTGATGCCTAGCATTAACTCTTGTACATTAGTATGCACCAGCATCCAACTCCTCAGTTGGAAGACAGGATAAAAAGCAATGAATCACCTTGTAGATCATCAAGGTTGTATCCACACTAAATGAATCTTCATGCCACAGCATCCATGCAACATTTGGACTTGATTTATAATTCTGTACAAAGTTTGCCATTGCCACAAAGGGTAATCAATTAACAAGATAAAAGTTGACTTAAAGTGCTTCTTCATCTGTGTTTACACCCAGCAAAAGGTTATGGCTGGAAATGAATCAACACGAATAAAGACAAAATTCATATATCTCTTATCGTAAGATTCAGATGGTACCAGGAATATGCTCATTGTAGAAATTGAATCACCAAGACCAAGATGCTTCTCAGTAACTTGAATAATAGCCAAATATACAGAAGAGCATACATCAAAATGTTTTTTGATGAGGTACATCCTGACATCTTTTCCATAACTGAGTTTTATTTGCAAGTTACTAACTCAACTGCACTGCCAGGTAGTAATCTGATTCTCATTGATCATAACTCCTACACACTTACCATGAGGTTGACGTTGGGTAACAACCAGAGGTCCCACTATCTGGCATGACTCAGTGAGGTCAGGGGATGATGTGGCATTTTTTTAAGTGCCATAGCTCACTGGAAAACCTTAAAAAAATTCCATAAAACAAAGACAACCTTAAGGATGTTGAATCTGAGATTTTTGACTTGAGTTGTATTTTACAATCCCCATCTCTTTTATTGGATGATGAGGCTGTTTTATATCTGCACTGCTGAGCACAGTAGCCACTAGCCTTATATGGGTATTGAGCACTTGAAATATGGGTAATGCCACTGAGGAACTGAATTTTTAATTTACTGTTATGTTAATTTAAATTAGCTACATGTGACTAGTGGCTACCATATAGTGTGAATCTTACTTTCAAAGTGTGAATCTTACTTTCAAATACTGTTCAGTAAACCACACCTAAACTTGAATTTTAAAAGCAATTTTCTAAGGTACCTAATTATAATTCCTCTGCAATTAGTTATGGACTTCAGAGCACCAAAGTTTTGTGAATTATATAATTGGCTTTGTGAAATGGTTTCCCTTGTTTTTCTGATCTTATTTTTGTCCAAAACAAGTGTTGAGTCAATGAGGATTTTTGCTTCCTTTGGTGTAAATTTGAAGCAGCTAATCAAATGAAGGAGGTAAAGAGTGGTTTTCATGCATTTGGAGCCAGCAGGGTGGGCAGATTTCTCCCCAGGCTGTCCCAGGGTCAAGCTCTTTAGTTTTTTTTTTTTTTTTTAAACCAAAGGTAAGAGTTACTGAAGATGTCATGATGCTGGCTGGCAAATCGCCTCACTTTGAGTCATCAGCAGAAATTATCTGAAGGAATTTCACAGACATCACAGGTCTATGAGAGATGTTAGCAACTACCTTATCCTTTTTAAGCAAGAGACTCCATGTCTTAATAACATCTGTGATTCTCTCCAACCTCAAGATACAGCTGAACATACAATGAAAATAAGACAACTGTTTTCTCAATACCATCAGGAGTAAGGAGACTGATGGCAACTAATTAATGGAAGGTTCTGTTTTGAGACCTAGTTAGTCCTAACTTGTGTCTAGCATAATATTTTCCACATAGCAGGTGGTCAAAATCATTATAATTGACAGACCTAAAATGGGAAGAAACATCAGATTTACATAATGCACAAAAATAAACAGGTATAGTGATATTGCTACCATTTTCTCTGTCTTCCTTGCTAAAAATTAAAAAAAAAAATCCAGTATAAATATGTCCTAAATACTCTTTTTATTCAATTTGGCCATAGGCAATGTTTAGAAAGCCACTCTATGATTTCAAGTATGAAAGCACTTCAGATGTGGGTTCTTCAAAGGCTGTTATGTGCCCAATCCTAAAATTCAGGCATCCCATGCACTGTGTTCTAAATGTTTATTCTAAAGTCTTGTGAATTCTTAGAATGCTTTCAATATCCAGACCAAAAAATTCAAAACCATGTCATATTTAAGAATGTTACGTGAGTAGTTTTTGGTTTTGGTTTTAACATAAGCAAAACATGCTATTATGGATAAAAATTAAGATGCCTTGTCAATAATTCTTCATTCATTTTCATCTGAGCTCACATGCATAGGTATTTTGTAGACAATACTGTTATGTAAACATACTATTATGGATAAAAATTAAAATCCCTTATCAATAATTCTTCATTTATTTTCATCTGAGCTCACAAACATAAGTATCTTGTAGACAAGTTAACAACCAGTTATTTTATGTCAAGCGTAAGGTCACAATACTTTGCTTATGTGGACCAACCTTCACAGATCATGCAGAAACCTGTATGTGGGTAGGATTAAAATATCTTAAAATATATAGACAGTTATCTATATTCAAAAATAAAATATGAACGAAACTGAATTACTAGTTAGATCCAAAATCAGCACGAAATGGAGTGAGGAAGAGTGAGGGGAAACTCCCTGTCAGCTGAGCTTATCACAAATGTCAGATAACTACATTCTTCTTCTTGACATCAGTCCTCTGGAGGGTTGGGGGCTGGATGGGAGTGGTTTGTGTGTGTGAAGAAATTATTCCATTTTTCAGTTAGGTCGTCAATAAAAGGGGTCATTAAAACCATTGTGAAACAAGAAAAACAAATATGTGGTAAAAACCACAGGGTTTTTAAAAGGAAGTCCACGGTGAATGACAAGGCAGGGAGGTAATGCAGTTGATCCACAGGATTTGGTGAGCACCCCCAGGGGCCAGGCCTACCCCCACTGGGCCCTTTAATACCTCTTAAAGGGCAGACACAGACAGCCTTGGAGGAAAGTTTTACGCTGCTTAAAAGTAACGGATTTGAGGTTACTCTCAGTTAATAAATTGTAGTGAAAAGATAATTGCCTCAGAAATGGAGTGGTTTAAGGAGTTGCTTTAAAGTCAGAAAAGAAAAAAAAGATTTTCTAGTTCAAGGGCTCTCTCTCAGATTTCCTTTCATGTGAATGAGAATAAGAGGATGATTTAAGTGATTCTGTAAAAGCATTTTAAAGACACAAGAGCCAAAAGCAGCTACAGCTGCTGCAGAGTTCTGCCCTTCTGCCTCCTTCCTTCATGCCACAGTGACTACCTCCGGGCCTAATTAGATCAATGAGCATTTTCCCTTCTAGACAACCTCTTAATGTATGTGTGAAAATGAAAGCCAGAATGCAGCGAACAAAGCTATGCAGGACGCATCCTGCTAATTTAACTTCCCCAATGTCTCTTGATCCATGCTTTCCTCTCCTTTCCATTCTACTGCTGTTACTCGTCTTCAAGCTCTCTCACCTAGATTATTCAAATCACTTCCTATCAGTTTCCTATGCACAGATCTTCCAGAAATACCTTTTTTGGATGACAGTTTGATCTTGTCACTTCTTACCTAAGAATCCTTCAACAGTTTTTCATGGTCAGCTTCTAAGACCTCTACTGATCTCTTTCTTCCCTGCCTCTTAACCTCATCTTCTAACACTCTCTTCGCCAAAAGGGTTGAGGGGTGGGATGAGAGCAAGGAGAAAGAGGAGAAGGAGGAGGAGGAGATGGAGAAGAGTGGCTACCTGCTCCTGAGCTCCTACTGTATTATGTGTTTTATAGTTGTTCTATTATTTAATCTTCTCCAAACCCTATGGGATAGGTATTGTTATTTCTACTTCTGATGCAAACAAGTCAATGTTCAGAAAGGATACTTAAATTGTATAGTCACTCACCTAGCAAGACTTAAAACAAGCATTTAGTCCAGATATGCCTGTCTCTAAAACTTGTGCTTATTACCATCGCCTTGGTTCCCTACCTCTTGGACCTTCAAACATGCTGTTTCCTCTATATCAAATTCTCTTCTAGTCTTAGGCCACTTGTTGAACTCTTATCCATCCTTCAAAACCCTGTGAATGATTTTCTGCCTCTAAGAAGTCATCCCTGACTATCAAGAGAGCATTCATCACTTGCTCTACTATGTTATGACTGTGTTTTTAAAAGCAATATTATATGTATTATGCCAGACTCTAACTATCTGGTTGTCATGGCTCTTTCTTCTACTGGACTGCTCTTAGAATTTCTTTAGAGAAGGAACTATGTCTTTCACTGTTGTAAATTCAGTGATATTGCCCAGGGCACAGCTGGTGCTCAGTGCATCTTGTTGATTTGAACAATTCTATTGTG
Organism: Hylobates moloch; assembly: GCF_009828535.3. Lineage (NCBI taxonomy): Eukaryota > Metazoa > Chordata > Mammalia > Primates > Hylobatidae > Hylobates > Hylobates moloch. Next base: position 1,239,997 of record NW_026652318.1, read on the forward strand.
CAAAGAGAAAACTGGTGGATCAAAAGCCTTTGATTAAACCCTTAACTAGGGTAAGCAAACCATCTATGTGACTGTTAGCAGGTGGCTTAACTTCTTCAAGCCTCAGAAAACTTATTTGTAAAATTAGTTAGTGGGATGAGGTATGCAAAATTATTCCTAATATCTCCTCAGATTCTAAAAATCTGTACACTTAGTCTTCACATACAAAGAATATATGTGGAGGGGGCACTGCCATAATCAAATGCAAAATGAAATGTGGCACTTGTATAATTTTACTTACTGAAGAGTTGATGGAACTTAATGGTATTTATTGGAACAATGGGCAAGGGGAGGCTAACTGCCTTATAAATAAAATACTTTATGTGTTTTTAATGTGTTCCTTATTAAAAATGCATTACTTTCCATGCTAAATTAAAAATCATTTAAAGCCAGTTTCTCTTCTTACTTTTAGTTAGATAAGATTTCTGCTCATTTTAGTCCTGTGACTAAGCAGCACAAACCACTTGGGACATAGACTAATAGAGGAAAATATTCCCCTACCCCTAAGAAGTCAGAGTTTTAGAGCAAGAAGAGAGCTAAGAGTAAGACCCAAAGCTCAAGAAATAGAAACAGGCCGGGCGCGGTGGCTCACGCTTGTAATCCCAGCACTTTGGAAGGCCGAGGCGGGCGGATCACGAGGTCAGGAGATCGATACCACGGTGAAACCCCGTCTCTACTAAAAATACAAAAAATTAGCCGGGCGTGGTGGCGGGTGCCTGTAGTCCCAGCTACTCGGAGAGACTGAGGCAGGAGAATGGCATGAACCCGGGAGGCGGAGCTTGCAGTGAGCCGAGATTGCGCCACTGCACTCCAGCATGGGTGACAGAGCGAGACTCCGTCTCAAAAAAAAAAAAAAAGAAAAGAAATAATAAAGTTATTAAACTATGAGTCAACTGAGAAAGAGGTATTTGGTCACGCCCATGATCCTAGCATTGGCGACAGAGCGAGACTCCGTCTCAAAAAAAAAAAAAAAAAAAAAAAAAGAAACAACACGCAACAAGGTAGCAGTAGAGTAGTGTCATTCCCAATTTCCAGATGACTGGCCACCTGGAATCTTCACTACCATGGGTTTACCACCGCATTAGCTCATCTACATCTGTGCCCTCCAGACTCAATCATTAGAGGGGGTGGTGGACATATGTAGGTTGCCTCGCCATAAACTACTCCCTTCTTCTCCCACCACGAGTATGCTGAGTCTTCATTCTCAGTCAGGCAGCTTAGGAGGGGTACAGTACAGAAGCTACAGAAGTCATTCAGCTTCTCTCATCTCCCAGATAAGGTCAGTGGTTCAGAGATGGACAATGAACCCAATCAAAACTAAAGAATTATAAGCCAGAGCTTCTGGGAAATGAAAGGTACCTTTGCTTTTTCCTTCTGGTAGTGAATGAGGTAGGGTGTAACCCTGAGAATTGTCAGTCACATGCCACATTGCAGATGAGAGGAAGGCTTGAAGCTGCCACAGACCCAACATGTGGAGCTGAGAGTGAAGCCATTATCAAGAAAGAAAGTCCACAGATGCAGAGAGAAAGAAACAGAGTCCTGTCCACATTGTTTGAGCCAGTAAGTTTCCTTTATTATATAAGCCAGTTTGTGTTAGGTTTTCTGTTACTTGCAAAAAACAAGTTATATCTGATAAAAAATAGTCTATATGATCCAAGGTTATCTGTAAAATAGAAGCACTTTGATAGAATGCATTTCAGTGTCTTGTTTACATGAGAGCCCAAATTTTTCTCCTGGTTAATTTCAGTGTAAGAGTATTTATTTGTAAACTTCAGTAGAGATGTGACTAATGAATCCCAATACTTGTTTTGGTTTTAGATCTGAACTATCTCACCTTATCTCAAAAAGAACTTCAAAACCATATATCTTAAATTCTTAAAATCTAATAGAATTAATGTTATATTTTATTTTAATTACATTTTTTGGCCCTTTTATTTATTTATTTATTTTTTTATTTTTTTGAGACAGAGTCTCGCTCTGTCACCCAGGCCAGACTGCAGTGGTGCTATCTCTGCTCACTGCAAGCTCCGCCTCCCGGGTTCACTCCTTTCTCCTGCCTCAGCCTCCCGAGTAGCTGGGACTACAAGGGCCAGCCACCGTGCCCAGCTAATTTTTTTTTTAGTATTTTTAGTAGAGACGGGGTTTCACCGTGTTAGCCAAGATGGTCTCGATCTCCTGACCTCGTGATCCGCCCACCTCAGCCTCCCAAAGTGCTGGGATTACAGGCGGCCCTTTTATTATAGTAATACACATGCATTTGGAATAGAGGAGAGGGAAAAAAAAAAAATCCACCTTTCTAATGCCTAAAAATAACAACTGCTAACATTTGTGTGTTTTTCATCCTGTTCTTTTTGTTTTGACTTTTATAATTTAATGGTATCCATTTTGATTGTTAAGCATAATATCTATGTATTTTGACTGAAAAATTGAACTGTGGGTCAATATAAAAGATTTAATTGATGTGGAATATTCTACACACACATACGCATACACACCTCAAGCAAATAGAATTCCTGAATATAACAAAATTAATTTAAATGCAAGTTTATAACCTATAAAGAGACATTTCCAGTTGTCAAAACAAAAGGAGCACTATAGTTTAAAATATACAGTAGAATAAGAGCATAATGTCTTTCTACTCTCAATCAGGGGGCAGAGATGCTGTTTCATGAGACAAACATAGATGACTTATGAGAATTATTTTTAATAATCCAGCTTTATAAGCATCATCATTTGTGGAAAACCTTTCCATATTGTTCATAGGTAGGGCCAATTTCTTATGATTTTTTTCTATATGTTCATAAGTAGGAGGAAATTCAGAGAAGCTGCTCAATGGATGAGTTCTGTTAAGTAGGAGTTCAGAATTAAATTTTAAAATGCTCCTACATGCATATATGGGTCTTTGCTTTCTCCTTTCAAGCATAGTGCTGTGTATAAAGTAAGATACGTTTTTCTCTCTGCTCTTATAAATAGTGGCCTCCATGTTCCTACATCCAATGGTCTCTCTCAGTCCTCACCTTACTTGACCTAGCAGTAGTATTGAACATAGTTGATCTTTCTCTCTTTTGTTTGATCCTGACACCCCACTCTCATTTCTCTCCTGCCTTTCTGCACACTCATTCTCAGTCTCCACTGCTGGTTCCTCTTCATCTCTCCTACCTCCTCACATTGGAGAGCCTAGGCTGTAGTCCTGGGGCTTTTGTTATAATCTCTCTCTACACTTACTTGCTTATCTCATGGCTTTATGTTCTCACAATATATTGCTGACTCCAAGATTTATATATTAACATTTATATTTTGAGTGTGAATCTCCAGTCCATACCACTCCCATGAACTTCAAACTTTTATCAACTTGACACTGTTCTCTAATAGGCATTTAGACCCAACCTGTCTAAAAACTGAGTTCCTACTTTTCTTTCCTCCAGATCCACTCCCCTGAAGTCTTTCTCATCTAATTTAAGGGCAACTTGTCGGTCCCAATTGCCTGGGCTGAGACGTTTGAAGTCATCTTTAAGTATTCCTTTTATTGCATACCATATCCATTTATTTTTCAAATCCTCCTGATGCTACTTTTATAATAGATCCAGAATCCAACTACTTCTCACCATTTCCATTCTTGTTTAAGCCGTTGTTACCTCTTCCCTGGGCAATTATGGTAATTTCTTAACAGTAACCCTACTTCTACTTTTCAGCCTATTTTCCAACTTAGCATTCAGACAATCCTTTTAAAAAATAATTCAAATCATGTCACACCCTTGATCAGTATTCACAAAAGCTTCCATCTCACTCAGACTAGAAGCCACCACCTTTAAAATGGCCTACACATTTTTGTACAATGTGGCTATTGTGCAGTAAAGAATTCATCTTGCCCAAAGAAAAATCTAGCTCCTTGCCCCCAACTCCTGGGAGTTAACCTCTAAGCCCTTGGAATGCCCTACCCAATAAAAATGTCTTTGTTTATCTGGGGGCCTAAGGCCCTACGAGATGGTCTAGGCTAAGTATTTTAATTTATGGTGGGAGTCTTGGGCCACATTGTATCAGCCTGAACTCCAGAGGGGCCAGAGACTAAGGTCAAACACACAGGTAGTCAGCTGTGTCTACATAGCCAAACCCAAATAAAAACTCTGGACACCAAGGTTCAGGCAAGCTTCCCAGTGTCTGAGGGAAATAAGCACTATCCACGCAACTCCACTGGGAGAGGACAATTGGAAGCTCCATTCCTGGTTCTCCTGGACCCAACCCTAGGTACCTCTTCCTGATGCTAATTTTAATCTGTGTCTTTTTGCTGTGATAAACCACGACCATGAACATAATGACTTTGCTGAGTTCTGTGAGTCCTTCTAGTGAATCACTGAACCTGAGAGTGTTCTTGAGGACCTCCTGAACTTTCAGTTCTCCCCTTTACCTTCTTGACATCATTTCTTACTATTCTACCATTCATTCACTCTGCCCTTGACACATTGGCTGTTTTTGTTTCTTTCTACAGACTTTCACACTGGGCTTTTGCACATACTATTCCCTCTGTCTGTAATACTCTTTCCCCGGAAACTTCAATGATTGTCATTTCTACCTCCTTCAGGTACTTATTCAAATGCTGTCTTCTCAGTGAGGCCTTCCTTGGCTATGTTACTTAAAATTCCAACTGCTCCCTGGCACACCTACTCATTCTCCCTCTGTGCTTTATGTTTCTCCAGTGAATGTATCCTTCTGAAGTATTATAAATTTTATTTATTTATTTTTGTTCATTAACTGGCACATCCCCACTAGAATTAAATCCTTAAAAAAGCAGAGAACTTAGCCTAGGTGTTCACTGCTGTATCTCCAATGCCTGGAATTGTGCATAACTCAAGGTGAGCACTCAATGGAGAGCTGTTGGATGAATCTGTGTGAGGGGGTGGTGGCAGGGGAGGGGGAATAGGTAGATGGTTCAGTAAAAATAGATAGTGTACCACAAACAGCAAGGCTTGACTAGTGGTCATACAAAATAGTTTTGTAAAGAGTGTCACCAATGTATCATGAACCTGTTTTTCCATCTTGTATAAGAATATGTTTTGGATTATCCAACAATTTAAATAAGACAGTCATGAGACACATTAGGGAAAATATTTAACCCATACAGGATCCAGAACCCAAGAAGTGGTGAACATTAGGTCAGAAATGGAAGGCCCTTGGAGAGGTACCTGTGAAGAAGGGGCAGAAAGAAGACAGCTGGATTCTGTCCACTGTTATGAGTCTCACCCAGGCTCCTGCAGGTAACCAACCCTCTGAAGTAGAAACGCATGACCCTTCCACTGCCATTGCCCAGTCCCAGCAGCACTGACTAACTTTGCTGAGTCAAATGGGCCAGGGTCTTGCCGAAGTGGTAGAGTAGGGCAGTCTTAAGTAAGAAAACCCATGGATCTGATGATACCACCAAGGTCCAGCCTGCAACTATTAATTACCAGCGAAAGACTGTTTCAGTTGTAGGCCAAATAGTTGATGGGGAAGTCTGATCTATACCAAGAACAAGAAGTCTAACCAGAACCCACACTCATCCACAATTACTGAATAGACAGAAAATCCTCTGGTGCATTTATCTAGGAGGATGATTCAGCTAGGAATCCCAACAGGTAAGCTAGCTCTCCACACTTGTCCCCCATAGTTTGGAAGATGATAACTGGCTGCTACAATGAGATGATGACCCCTCCTGTAATAAGATGGAAATGTGAAATGAGGAAAAGAGTAAACTTAAAGAGGACTTGCCAGTGGGATTGAGGGACAATTGGTAGAAAGGGAAAAGAAGAGCTAGCTGGTGGGGAGAGGAGTGGAGAAGGAGAGGCCCATGGCTCTGTGATATGAGTGTGTTAGACATCTCACTACTTCTGGTGACCTTAGTCAGGCTGTAATCAGCTAAACCTCCCTCAGAAAGCACCACCTCTAAATGGAAACAGGAATTCACACTGAGTGAAAGCAATGAGGGTCTCATTCTGGTCAAGGTAACTCAAGGCCCCACTATGAACAGGGCTGGGCAGTGACACATAGAGAACTTTTTTGGAGGAAAGTACAATGAGAAATCTATGTTACTGGCCGGGCGCGGTGGCTCACGCTTGTAATCCCAGCACTTTGGGAGGCTGAGGCGGGCGGATCATGAGGTCAGGAGATCGAGACCACGGTGAAACCCCGTCTCTACTAAAAAATACAAAAAATTAGCCGGGCGTGGTGGCGGGCGCCTGTAGTCCCAGCTACCCGGAGAGGCTGAGGCAGGAGAATGGCGTGAACCCGGGAGGCGGAGCTTGCAGTGAGCCGAGATTGCGCCACTGCACTCCAGCCTGGGCGACAGAGCAAGACTCCGTCTCAAAAAAAAAAAAAAAGAAATCTATGTTACTTAGAGTTTTCCAGATAAACACAACTAACAGGAGAGGGATAAATTGATAAATGGATGGATTTATCTATTGACTGATTGATTGATTATAAGGAACTAGCTCACGCAACTGTGGAGGCTGAGAACTCCCAAGAACTGCAGTTGGCAAGCTGGAGATGCAAGAGAGCCAGTAGTGTAATTCTGATCCAAATCTGAAGGCCTGAGAATCAGGAGGGTCAATGGTGTAAGTTTGGACCCAAAAGTCGGAAGGCTCAAGACTTCACTCAAGAAGAGCTTGAGTCAACTCAAGCTGAACTCTTTCAGTTCAACTCTGAAAGCAGAAATAGACCAATGTCTCAGATCCAACAATCAGGCAGAAGAAATACCCCCCTACTTGTGAGAGGTCAGCAGGTCAGCGTTTTTGTTCAACTTCAAATGACTGGATGACGCCCATCCACAGTGGGGAGGGCAGTCTGCTTTACTCGGTCCACCAATTCCAATGTTAATTTCATGCAAAAACACCTTCACAGACACACACAGAATAATGTCTGACCAAATGTCTGGGCACCCTGTGGCCCAGTCAAACTGACACAAAATTAACCATCACAAACTTAATGAATGATTGAAGTAAATGAGCAAATTCAGGTTAAACAAAATGGGTATCTTAGGAGAAACAAATATACAGTGGGCTATGCCATGATGAGTATGATATGGTCACCTCAAAGCACCTTAAAATCCAAGATTTAAGGACCTATTTCCTATGAGAACAATGCCATCCTCAAGTACCACTATCTCAAACAAGGACACCTTGGATTTTTGGTAAAGAGAGAAAGTTAGGAAGTGAGTGGTGGGGAGACTATGGATCCTGGTGAAGTGGTGCCCTGTGCCTGATATCCAGCAGCTTGTCCTCCAGTGAACACTGAAGGTTTATTTGTTAGACTCCTGCTTAATAATTTATTTATTCAGCAAATATTTATTGAGCTCTACACTAGATGTCAGATTCTGCGAATGCAGTAATTAACTATACAGATAAAATCCCTGCCCTTTTGGAATTCACATTCCAGTGAGAGAGACAGACAATACAAAAACAAACAAATAAGTGCACCAAAAGGAAAAATAGAGGTAGAGGAAGAAAGTGTTAGCACGGAATGTTACAAAGAAGTTACAACGAGAGTTAACCTTTTGGGAAGTTATGTATAAAGGTGTCCATCTTATACAACGGTCATCTCTGGAAGTAATCATAGCTCTTTTTTGAAACCATAACCAGCTTCTAGATGCATGTATTGTCACTATGCACTGAGTTATAGAGTGCCGTAAAATTCCAAAAGCAGGGTGAATCACTGACCTGTTACAAACCCTTCAAATGCTAAACGGAGAGCTTGGATACTTAATGAGCTGCACATTTCACAGCCACACTCTACAATTGTCAGAGCTTCTATCTCGTCTGCCTTAGCAAATTAAGAGGAATATCATGAAGGAGAAAATGACTGAAGACAACTGGGTCAAAATCCATTGTCCAAAAATGTTCCATCTAGCCCACTGAGAAACTGCATCTTTCTGGAAGCTCCCAGCCCTCCCACAGTGCGTTCACCAGAAGCTAAGGCCAGAATCCGTACTCCCATCGCTCTGAATCCAGCTGGTATCAGGCCTCTCCTTTGGCTGCCGCTTCAGCCTCTTGGGATGGTTTCCTGACCCAGCTCATTTACGGGCACCTGACTTAGGGGCTGGACAATCCTAAGGTAACCGTGTCTGTGGTCCATCAGTGCTTAGAGGGCCTTACCCCTCTTAACGCTTGGTGACTCTCTTTTGACACACCTACCACCAACACCCACTCCTCAGGGGATGTGCTGAGCACATGGACACAAGGGACCGGGTTTATGTAGGCTAATAAGGTTAGCAGGCCTATGAGATCCCTCAGCTTTGGGCCTAAAGTTCCAGATGAAAACGTGGTAGCCCTCGTTGGGTAGCTGTGGAAGACACAGTCGTTGGCAGGGACATGGTAACAATATCCAGGAGACCTTCCTGCAGGCATAACAATTGTGTGGCACCACAGCGCCACCTCCCAACCCAAGGCAGACTTGCAATTAGTCTTAGTCTTTCCTTTGACCTCCTTCCTATACTAAAATTAATTTCTTCTGAACTGTTCCAGATTGAAGGAGACCTAAAAGATATGACAACAAAATATTGCCATCCAATACTGATCCTGTACAACTGGAGTAAAACATGCCACAAAGAGCATTATTGTGTCAGCTGACAAAATTAGAATACAATGGTAAATTAAAGTATCATATTTATGTAAATTTTACCAAAGTTGTTCATTGTATTGGGGATAAGAAAATATCATAACTCTTAGGAGATATTGAGGAGTAAAAAGCCGTGATGTGTGCAACTTAGTTTTAAAAAGCTTGGAAAAATAAATGGGGAGGTGGGTTGTAAGGAGTGACCATGTGAGAGCATGAACAAAAGTTAATGCAAATGGGGCAAAATGTAAACAATATGTTAAGGAATAAATAGCCCAGATGTGTTCTTTATATTATTTTTGCAACTTTTCCTTATGTTTGAAATTATTTTCAGATAAAAATTTTAAAATAGTTCTGGCCTTAAGTACTAGACAGTTTGTCTAAAAATAACTCCTTTACTACCTGTACTCCCATCATTAGGGATTCATTTCTTTGGATGATATATTTTGCAGACACTCTATTAAAAAGCATCTATATTTTAAAACTTAGGGAGAATTAGTTGGTAACTAGATAAGGAGAGTAAGAGGAATCACTGGATGGGAGGCACTCGCTCTAACTGTGGAGAGGTGACACGTGATAAGTGAAAACAAACAGGGTACAGAGGAGGGCCCATCTCCTAACTTGGTGATGAGCCAGGCCCGCAAGACCATGGTTCTGAGAGCATTGACAGGCTTTGATATGGTCTTCTCCCATGCAGTCCAGATAGCACACACGTTCCAGATTCACTACGTCTGCTCCATCTTAACTGTGTAACAAGGTGCCTGCACCTGAGGTGGGGCTGACACCAACAGAATATTCTCTTAAAGATGGTAGGAGATGAGATGTCTACTTTTCCTTTCTTCACCAGCCATGCCCAGAAGTCTGTGGTGTAGCTCAGAACCCCCTATGCTAGAAAACTCCCAGACATAGAAAATTTGCTCTATAAAATATCTAACTGGGTTAGTTATAATAACATAGGCTTGCTATGGAATCAAGGCTTCTCAGAAACTTAGGAATATGCTGGTCTCACCTTTTAAATTTTTTTCTCACTATATAAAATTTCCCATTGTCACAATCAAGGCAAATACATAGATTCAAATTTAAGTTTGAGTCTAGGACTGTCTAAATAAAGTTTTCTGCTAGCAGCGTTTCAGGGAACAGAAGAGCTTCCTTTTCTTTATGAAACAGCACATCTTAGTGGCACTCACAGGCACTGCAGGGAAATTCAGGAATTGTTTTTCTCTTGGGTGAAAACATCTTTGGCCTACACTTACTCCTCGGTCAGGAAGATCAGATTTCAAAATGCTCACTTTTTTTCAGATGAAACCGCTGTCAACAACTTGTATATAAGAAAGCACGGATCCCTGTAACCCAGTATTGTTCTCAAGCCCTGAATTTCCGGTATTTTCGTCATGCTGCATAAACAAAGCAACTTTCATCCTGGAAAACCCCAAGTGGAAATTTCAAAACAGATTGAGTATCTGCCCCTCTCAACAATATTTCAAACCCAAGCAGCATTCATCTCTCACTCTTGCTTAAATTCTAAGCATTTTCTATCTAAACTGACACTTTCAAAACATACTTATTTTAGAATTTCTATTCCATTCAATAGGAAATAACACGTTCTGTTTGTTTTGAATAAGCTCCTTTCACTACGCCTCCTCGGCCCTTCATCAGCAGCCTATTCAGGTTTCAAGTAATCACATACGTCCTGAGCCCGAGCCATCTTGGTGTCATCTACTTTCCTCCAGAAATATTGATGCAAGGAGAAAAACAGCCAGAGAGCTCACAGCAAATTAGTACAGGCCCGGAGACTTACCAAATTAGGTCATCTAAAATAAATCATGTGGACATTTCTTAATACAACCCCCTGCATGAGTAGCATTTTTCTAGGCTATTGATTTTCACAGTCACAGCGCTAGCTATTAATACTTTTCAAGCAGGTCTGAGTGTGCCAAGTGTCTCATGAAAAGGGCAGGTCACAAGAACACATGATGAAAGGGTGTTTTTGGTGGAGTTTGGAGGGTCCTGGGAGGATGACAGCAAGTGCAATTTAGGAACAAATGCAATTTTCAACTTCCACATATGTCAACCCTGTAATACTATGAAAAGGAAAAGGGTAAGAGGGATAGTCTTTTCTGGGTGTCCACTATATGCCTCTTTGAGTGGATGGCGTTACCCTTTGAAGTAGGGTTTTTCAGCTTCATTTTGTAGATAAGAAAGCAGGGGATGAGAGGAGGGAGGGAGGAAGCTTGTCTTTAAATCCTTCTGCTAGAACATCATGTTTGCACTGTGACAGAACCCACAGAGAGGGGTTCAGGTGAAAAATTGTTCCTACTTATCTTTGGAGTCTTCATTTAATGATCAATGAAAACTCTCATTTATACCTTCAAATTCTGCCCTGACATCTTTGAGAAAAGCTGGTAGCTGAGTGAGGTTTCTCTCTAGTTTTCCTTCCTCTTTTTTTCAATTCCATCCCTCCTGCTTCTATGGATAGTCCGTAGCAATGTACCATGCTCGGATACTCGAGCTTTTCTGTTGATCTAGCCTAGAAGCTTCCTTCCTATTTTCTCTTGTTTTAGGTCAGGCTTGGACTATGTCCTGTTTCCTTCTTGGTCTACCATCTAGCAGCTTAGATTAGTGTGGCCACCACTCAGCAAGCACACTTCCCTTTTAACTGAGGTCTCTCAGAACTGATGTCTCCAGTCTAGGGAGATCTTCGGACACTGGGGCAAGCTGATGGGAGAGACACTGCAAGCTGGTGGAAGTTTCAGTCCTTTTCATTTCATTCTGTCTCAAATATTTTTGTTCTAGGCACAATGCCAGGCACCAGAAATGCAGTGGTTAATAAAAGATACCTTCGTATTACATCCTTTGAAGAGTTATTTATTCCCACACTTCCTGAGGCCAAGCTGATTAAACAGAAGCCCATGTGTGAGATAAAAAGAAAAACAAACACCTTCTGAGTAGATCCTAATAGGAAAAGCAAAAAAAAAAATATGAAAAATGAAAAAGCAAGTGAGGAAAGGAGGGTGATATGTTCAGAATTGTGCAATATTCAATTTTAGGTGTTTATTTTCTGTCCCTCTAACCTTTATAGATAGACACACACTTCTTTTTGGAAATGCTAAAGATGTGTAAGTGATAGATTCCTAGGACTGGTTAAAAAGGAGCTTGGAGCAAGGAAGAAGTTAGGTTCCCACTCTAGCAGGCAGTGAGCTAAGCACTTTCACATATGTGACTTTATGGATTTCTTACAATGCCATTGTGAAATAAGTTAAATTAGGCCCATTTTACAGATAGGGAAGCTGAGGCTTAGCAAAATTAAGTAGCATATTGTATCTAAGATACAGGAGAAAAGATGGGGCTAGAGCACTATTAGTAGGGAAAAGGAAAGTTCCTACTTGCTCTTTGGTTTCTCTCCTTCCCAACTTCTGAATGGATGCACCTCAATCAAGCAACAAGTATGTATCCAGCACTTTCTAAGTGCAAAGGCATGGAAGAAGTATAAAATATTATAAATTTTAGTCCTCATCCTCAAGGTCATGATGCACAATTTTGACAATAAGATACACACACACAGAAATAACTAACAATCTATATCCTATATAGAGAAAAGACTGGTGGTCAATGCTGCAGGGGCAAAAGGAGACCCTGTGGGTTGGAATTACCTAGGCAAGTGGAATGTGTAAGAATATTCCAGGTAGGAAAAGCAATGATGAGTATTGACTCAATGATTCTGGCAGAAGGTGGAGAGTAAATATGCAAAGCAGCAGGACTGAGCAGGTCACAGAGCACAATAACGGGGAGCCTGGAAAAGTAGACAGAGCAGGATGGTGAATATGGCTGGATCTGCAGTATCTCCAGGGTGCGATGTGTGTTTGTGTGTGGGTGCATGCGTGTGTGTGTGTGTGTGTGTGTGTGTGTGTGTGTGTGTCTTGGCACGTGGTGGGATGGAGGTTGGGGAGCTGGGAATAAATATGAAAAGCTTGAAGAAAGCACTGGAATGAGACCCAAGAGACAGGGGTTCTAGTCCTAGCTTTGTTGCTAGCTAGAAGTACAACTTCAGGTTAGACACTCAACATCTCTGAGCCTCAATTTTCTTCAGCTGTAAGACCAGAAATTGGAGCAGATTATCCCTAAGGCCCATTCCAAGTTAAGAATTCCAAGGGTTTCTCTACTTTTCCCTTTCTTCTTTTATCGCCTTCTCCCTGCCGTCAGCTCAAGGCTTTAGAAAATTTTATCCTTGATTGGCAAATAACGCTTATTTTTCCAGAAACAACTGCTTCATTCCATGAACCTGGACAAGCCCTGTCATTCTTAAAAAAAAAAAAAAAAAAAAAATTCTGTGTTTTTGTTATTGGAAAATTCTTAAAGCATAGCCCAAAGTGGCCAATGTGGTTTCTATTTAACCAATGTCACTTTTTTCCATTATGCACCTATTTGTCTTTACTGAGTTATTATTTGATGTGATAGTAATATTAGGGGCTCCATAGGAAAGATCCTCTAGGAACCTTACTGCTGTGTTTGCTATAAGGATATTGCAAGGATATTATTCATTACACAAAGAAGAACCTCAAAAGGAACTTCTCTCTGATTTACAGATCAGGAAGAGGTATGCCATTATGGAGCAACTGGCTTGTCTCTAACTCAAGGACCCTGTAACTTTGTAAAGGCCTCAGTTTCCCTCTTCACAATTGAATGCTGCTGGAAAGCACAGAGCCAAATCCAGGTCTAATTCTTGCAACACACTGGCTTATACACAGCGTGCTCCCTCACCCCCGGGCTCTCTGTTCCCTTCCTGCTCTTTTGGTCTTTCTTGGTTTTTTCCATCTTTTTTGTAATTTATTTTTATCTTTCTCAATTATATGCATTTGAGTTCCTTAAATACCACTGGAAACAAAAAGGTTTAAGAATAAATAAATACAAACAAGTAAATAAATAACCTGAGCAACTGAAGGCCTTGCTCTCTAAACCAGGGGTCAGCAAACTATGGCCTGCTGAACAAACCCAGCCTGCCACCTGTTTTTGTATGGCCCACAAGCTAAGAATGATTTTTATATTTTTAGTGCTTTGGAGGAAAAAATAAGATTTGTGATATGCAAAAACTGTACAAAATTCAAATTTCCGTGTCCATAAATAAAGTTTCATTGGAACATGGCTGTGCCCACTCATTTGCATATCATCAATAGCTACATTCATCCTACATAGAAGAGGTCAGTAGATGTAACAGAGGCAGATACGAACCTGGAGCATGAAATATTTGCTATCTAGCCTTTTACAGGAAAAGTGTTGGCCCTGGATTAGAGCTTCATTTTATATGTTTAAGTTTCTCCTGCCAATGTTAGTGTTGTAAGATTGCTTCAAAGCTAGGTATTTGCTACACCCTAACTCAGTCTAGATATTTTTGGTGTTTTTCTCATAAAACTACTCCTCAGTGTATTTTAACCTTGACTCAGGCTCATGTTTACTGTCTGGCTTAGAGTTCAGTGCTGTGTAATAAAAGACAATTAATTTTCAGCCTCTTAGAAGTAAATTGAAGACCCTCTTAGGTAACCATTTTCTAGTCACTGATAAAATGAATTTTAAAATTTCTATTTTTGCTGAGATTTCTAAGCCAACAGAAGGATCTACACAGCAACTTGGCACTTTTTACACCACATTCAATGTCCTCCAGTTTCTTTTCAATTGATGCATGTGTTTGCATATTTACTTATTTTTTTCTCCTCTTGGTCAACCTTAGTTAGAAATAAAATGAAGTCTCCATGGAAACACAACATAATGCTCTCTCACAGATGATTGAGGGACCCAAGCAGCTGGTATCGGACTAAAGTCTGCAATGGCGTCTGACCAAATTCAGAATGGAAAACAGCTTACCCGGCTCTTCCAGACCTCTCAGAATTCTAAAGCTGAGCATGGAAACCTACACAGATTGTGAACTACTGTGGGTTGTCTTATTCTTTTTTTTTTCCTTTTGAGAATATTCTCTTATCCATTTATATGTTTCACCTAAAGGGTTTCAATCCCTCCCCCACTTAGACTGATGGACAGACACTACAGAATAAGTGGGAAGAAAACCTCCATTCCCAGTGAGCACCTACTGTATTAGGCATTTCTATGTCATGACTGGCCCAATGTCACACAGTTCTAAAACAGACAGAGCTTGAATTTCAACTGTGGTCTGTTTAACTTCAATGCCCATTTTCTTTCAACTTTACAAGAAAAAAGAAAATAGAAAAAACAAGGCTTAACAGAGGTTGTTTTTTTAACATAGCCATGATCCCCTGCCCACCCTCCTTTTCCTGAGGGGGAAAAAATCATAATAACGAAGTAAGAATATGAAAGTCAGCTTCTCTCTTAACCCCAACTATGTTTATAAGAAATCAAGGTCTAAAGCTAAGTTGGGGAGGAACCAAGAGAACCCTGGTTCTCTTTCCTAAAAATCCTTTCCAAATGGTTGCAGGAGAATGTCTTAAATAAGGGTAGTAAGTGAGTGTCTTAAAGGGAGAATAAAAAGAGCACTAAGGACATTGAGGAGTGGGTAACGGAGAAATGTGTCAGGAAGATGTGTCAGAGCACAAGCTCATCGTAATTTAGAGCCTTGGCTATTTCTTAGGGTTAATGATCCATTAAACTGTGTTTTTATCCCCTCAAACTCTGATTTAGGAGCAACATTCTCCTAAGTCCCATTTCTTACTAGGGTGCGATCTGGTAGCATACACCCTTGTCCAAGGCAGTATCTGGCATCTCCAAGGTAACAGAGCCTTACCCACCAAGGCATCATGAAGAGTCGCCCCAAACCTATGGGGAGTATGGAATCCACATAGGTGTCTCAGAAGAGGCTGGGGGATGACTGCTCCCCTCAAGCAGGTGGGCTCCAAGCTCCCACCTTTAGCTGAGGCAGCTTTGCTTTCACCTGTCTGAAGAACGTGTTCCTCTACTTCATAATCCTTTGAAAAACGATTTCCTAGAACATACCTGCATCTGAACATTGGCACACAGCACAGATCTATAATTGATATTTCAACTAGACTTTTGAGAGAGAAAGGCATGCCCTCTGAAGGTTTATGTAACAATTCATGGTAATACCACCCATCCTATGGCAAAGACATGGAGGCAGACTTTTTTTTTTGAAGTGAAATGGTCCAGCTTCCCCTTCGCCCGATCTGTGTTCACATCACCATCACTACCACCACTGAGGGTCAAGGAAACACGGAGAAGAGAAAACGTCAGGGTACAGAGAAGCAGGCTCCTTCCGGTGACAGACAGACTCAGGAAAGAAACAGCAGCATCTCCTCCTCATCCATGCCTCCTCATTCCATGAGCTACCATGAAAAGGTGAGCTCCCCTTCTAAAGCAGGATGTGGTTGGCTGTCCTATCCTCCTTATAAATTGAGAAGAAGAAGCCTTTTATTACATAGAGTCTGTGTAAAATACTTTGCTCTCCAGAGAGGAGCCATATCACTGCAAATTGCTTTATGAATATAATTAGCTGATAAATTAGAGCAGCAGCTACTACACTGAAATAGACCTTCAGATTATGGAAAAATGAAATCACTGGGGACATCTTGTACATGAAAAACAGAAGTTTTGATTTGAGCTAGGACAACTGTTCTTACAATTGCTAAATTGTTTTTTCAGTTCTCAGTACCCTTGTCCTTCTGAATAGCTTTTACTCAGCTTCTGGGCTGTTTAAAACTCCAGGTGTACGTAAAGGAAGCACTTGTGCAGGAGCAATAATTGCTTTGAAAAGGAAAGATTCTTCCCATCGCAGAGCAACTTATAAAGATTACACATCCAACCCTATACCAGGAAAACATTTCTCCTTATTGTTAATCTTACATAAAATAAATAATGGTATTGGAAGTTTAGTATACAACCAGTAATTTATCTTGGGCGACATTGATTTTAAAAAACTTAATAAATAAATAAAGTGCTGTCATTTCAAGGAGAACTTGAACTACTTTATCAGCTATTAGTACAAACCACATGATTCAAGTTTAGAAGAAAATAAGTCTTGAATCCCAGGCAGCATTAAAAAAAAATTTCTACTCTTAACTTATAAATTCTCTTTCCCTTAAGAAGAATGGAGTCCCCATTCTTCATTTTGACCTGCTAAATCACCTCCCTACTCAGAGCCAAAGACAATTCTTCTGGCAGCACATGGTTAGGAGCTTCCACAGGTGAACTTGACTGTCTTTTGTGTAACCCTCTGAGGAAAGAGAACGCTTAAAGCTAAAAGAAAACAACAAGGCAACCCAAGAAGAGGGCTCACTGCATTTTTCTTTCTTTTTCTTACAGGGTTTTGTCTTGCTATTTCAGTCCTTATTTCTTTAATAACAACCTTTGACATCAGTGCAGTGCCCTGGTTGGATGACTTTGCAATCAGCAGTACCTGTATGCCATGCCCGTCTCTGCTCTGGTGGTTTCCTGCAACGAAATTCCATGAACATGTAGAAACTTTTCCAGATATTTCTGTTCGGCTGCTCCACTGGGCCTCACAGGTTTGCAGGCTGCCTGAGGCTGAGTCTTGGTCACTGCTAGGTGCCATCTACATTTTAGAGCCGATTCACTGGATTTTGGCAGACCCAGCTTGGGGCTAGGGATGTCTGCGCAGGCAGGTTTATACAGATGCATGTTTCAAAAACCCAAGGAAGCAAAGCTAATTGCACGGTGCTTAACTTTAAGACTCACTGTATCTTGCTGTGAATACCTTGGGTTATCTGGCTTTAGTATGTCCCTCAAAAGGATTAGCTTGTTTTCTTTAGATCTCTCTTATCATTTTTGTAGGCGAGCAGGCTCCTAAGTTCCTGACAGAGCTGTTGGTTGTGTCCCTGCCCAGGCCTGTGCATAAAGGAGACTTTCGGTGGCCAATCACTTTTCTCATCCCTTTAAAGTACTCAGAGTCAAACGTAAGCAACTATGTATTGGCCCTGGGGAAAAAAAAATATGGGAACTTTTCCCATGTCTTTCTATTTAGGTAAAAGGAAATATTTTGCTGGGATCTGGGCCAATCTGTTTTTATAAGGACCATAAAGCCTTAGGGATGATTCATGAGTATGTAATGAGACTTCTCTAAATTATTAAATATTTTATAATCAAATAATTTTTTATACTAGTGGCATGATTCATTTGGGTGAAAGGTCCATTAACCTCTTTCAGATGTTGCTGTCAAATGATAGAAAAATATCAGCAAGTGGTTGTAAAAGGCAAAGGGTCCACACAAATATGGCTATTTTTGACAAATGTGAAGAGCAATTCTCTGGAGGAAGAATAGCTTTTCTGCCAAATGGTGCTGGAGCAACTGGATATCCATAAGCGAGGCAAAGCAGAACAGCAACAAACAAAAATAAATGAACCACTGACCTAAACCTCATCTTTATACAAACATCAACTCAAAATTGATCATGGATTTAAATGTAAAATGTAAAACTATAAACTTGTAGGTAAAAACAGGAGAAAATCCTCAGAACCTAGAGTTAAGTGAAGAATTATTAGACTTGACACCAAAAGCACAGTCCATAAAAGGAAAAACTCATAAATTCGATTTCATCAACATTAACAACTTTTGCTCAATGAAATACCACGTGAAGGGGATTTTAAAAAGCAAAGTACAGACTGGTAGAAAATATTTGCAAACCACGTATCTGACAAAAGACTTATATCTAGAACATACAAAGAACTCTCCAAACTCAACAATAAAAACATAAACAATCTAATTGGTAAACGGGCAAAAGATATGAACAAACATTTCACTGAAGAGGATATACAGATGGCACATAAGAGCATCAAAAGATCATTAGCCATTAGGGAAATACAAATGAAATCCACAATGAGAGATCACTACACACCTATCACAATAGCTAAAATACAAATGGTGATAACACTAAATGCTGTCAAAGATTCAGAGAAACTGGATCCCTCATAAATTGCTGGTAGGAATGTTAAATGGTTCAGCCACTCCAGAAAAGTTTCTTATAAGATTAAACATTCGAAACTTACTATATGACACAGCAATCACACTGTTGGGTATTTATCCCAGAGAAATGAAAACTTATGTTCACATGAAAACTTGCACACGAATATTTATAGCACATTTATTCGTAACAGCCAAAATCTAGAAACAACCCAAATATTCCATAATGGGTGAATGATCAAACTGTGGCATATTCACACTATGAAATACCACTCACCAAGTAAAAGGAATGAACTATTGGTCAAAACAACAAGTTGAATAAATCTCAACAGGCTTATGCTGAGTGGGGAAAAAAAAAAGCTAATACCAAAAGGTTGCATTTTGGAATCTGTATCATTCCATATATATAGCATTCTCAAAATGGCAAAATTGTATCTAGAGAGGAAGAACAAATTAATAATTGCCATGGGTTAGAAAAGAGGAAAGGGAAGAAGATGGCTATGGCTATAAAAGGGTAGAGGTGAGATTCTTGTAATGGAACTGTTGTGTCTTGATTATGGTAGTGGTCACGTCAATCAATACATGTAACAAAACTGCATGGAACTAAATATAAATTACACAAAAATGAGTGCATATAATACTGGTGAAATCTGAATAGGGCAGGGGCTTGTATCATCATCAGTTTCCTGATGGTGCTATTGAACTGTGGCTAGGCAAGATACCATCGTTTGGGGAAACTAGGCAAAGGATATATGGAATCTCTCTATTGTTTCTTATACCTGCATATGAATAAACAGTTATCTCAAAATAAGTTTAAAAAAAAAAAAAAAAGCAAAGAAACTCCTCACATATGGGTTTTTCCACCACACGATTCCAGCTATGACTCTCCTCCAACCGTGACTCCTGGACATAAACTGTTCATTTGGTCTAATAGCTTCACACTCACACCTCCCACCTGCCATCACATCTTACATCTTTGCTGACATGAATCTCCACACACATGCACGCTCCCTTAAAGCTCACCTCCTCTAGGAATTCTTCCCAGCCCCAGTACTCAATTATTCATTGAAATTCCACTCGCAATTCAAACCTAAAGCCCTCACTTCACACTTCTAAACTGTTTCACAAACATTTGCACACCCCTTGTGATTTCTGCCATATTTTCGTATATCCTATACCATTATTTATTTACTATTTGGAATTAAATTGCTTTTTCTACCTAAATGAATTTTTTTAGTGTTACAGACTGAATGTTTGCATTCCTCCCAAAATTCATATGTGGGAATCTTAACCCCCAGTGTGATGATATTAGGATACAGAGCCTTTGGGAGGTGAGTGAGTTGTGATCTTGGAGCCCTCAGAATGGGATTAGTGCCCTTATAAGAAGAGGCCAAAGGTAGCTTGCTGTCTTTTCACCATGTAAGGACACTGGAAGGAGAGAGCAGTGGCCCTTCAACCAGGAAGAGGGCCCTTACCAAGAACCTGACCCTGCTGGCACCCTGATCTCAGACTTCAGCCTCTAGAACTATGAGAAATTAATGTGCATTGTTTAAGCCACTAAGTCTATGGTAACAGCCTGAACTAAGACATTTAGTCAGGAAACATTATGTTACTACCACCATAAACAGAAAAACCTTATCACTTGTAATAAAATAGAATGTAGTCTGTAAAAAATGCAATAAAAATGAAGAATGTTATTACATTGCAGCTGGAGACTTAGTGTCCAGAGCCTTGGGATCAGAGTCTTAACTCTTTTTTATCTTTTATTGACAAAGATTTAAAAGTATTAGAGAGCTTTTAAAGATAATTTAGCACAAATCTGAGATTTTCTCTTCCCTTCTTTTTAGATAATGAGAAAAAAAGAAAGGAAATTGAAACAGGAATATACTACATTTACAAAGTGAATCAGTTATTGAATGCCGTATGAGTGGTACTTGTACCTCCTTTGGGAAACAAAGACATAATATGCTGTTCCAGAGTATGAGATACCTCTCTTGCAAGTGTACCTCTTAACTCCCTATCCAGATTATAAGCTCTTTTAGGGAAGGGACTGTATCTGATACAAGCTTGAAAACTCCAGTTATAATGATCAGAATGATGCTTTGTGCACAATCAACATTGTATAGAGATTAACAATTTCCTTGCTTTAATTTTAAACTCCCAATAGCTACCTTTTCTCTCATAAACCTATTTCCATTTTCACCCTAGCAGCCAAAGCCCTGAGCATGAAAGAAGAAATAAGAGCTTATAAAGAAAAGGCCAGAAAAGCTAGGGAAAAAAAAAAAAAAAAAAAAACAGTACAATGGAGTTAGGGACAAATGAGCATTCCCAAGTAAAGTTGCACCAGTGACATCACTTATGGTAGCCACCAGTTAAATCTGACTATGTGAGCCATGAAAGTGGTTCCTCCAGGGCTGAGAACACCTGGAGGCTGAGGCAGTGGTGCCAGTGGAGGGCCAAGGAAGAAACACAGGTGAACCAGGAAAGCAGTTTCTAAAACATGGGGCATTAGCCCTCTCCCATGTGTCCCTCTCTTTTTGTCCTCCAAATTTGGAACTGGGCCCAGGAAAGGAGAGAGAAATGACAAAGCCAATATTTGTCTGGAACTGAAGTTTCTTTTCATAAAGTTCTAAAAGCAGGTCAATGTCATAGAAGGTCCCAGTTTAAAGGTGGAGGATAGAAACTATATTTAATAAAAGAACTATTTATCTCTTTGGTTGTCAATACAAACTAAGATCCATTTTAAGCTCAATGTGGTAAGACTGTAAGAAATGCCTCTGAGCAGCTGAGAAGGACAGTTAATGTTCTTCTTGCTTTCCTTCTGTGTCTCAGGAATGATGATTTTCATATTCTTTTTAGAATATTTAAGTACTGTGCAATCACATGGTCAGCAGAGTGTAGGAAAAAGCAACAAGGCCAAGTGATGAGACAGGTGCTGCCTGCCTGGTCCTGCTGATGGGGCACGGGAGGCCTGGGACACAGAAGCCACATATAGAAGCTCACGCAACTCTGGGTGGCGGGCAGACTTCATCTACACCTGTTCAGGATTCATAAACAACAGTGTGACCTTGGGCAGGCCTTGCCTTGACCTTCCTGACCCCTTAGTTTCTTTACTGGCTCACACTTAGGTAATCTCTAAGATTCTTCTAATCTACATATGATGTTCTGTGTATCTTAAAAAGTAATTGCTCTAATCATTCTATAGAGGTGATGATCCTTCGTCCTGTGTAACTGGCGAGACTTGGAGTTCATGAATTATTCACTAGTTATGAAAGATACCAGGCTCGTGAGATTTATGTTATTCTTGGAATACAGCAAACACCTTTATAGCCTAGTTTTAAATTTTTCTTGGCTAAGGAGGTGATTTGTTGAACACTGTATATCTTGGACATGTCGCAGTCATCCAAGAATCATCCAGGTCTAAAATAAAAACTGAGGCCAGAGCTGGTGGGGCTAGAGGAGTGGGAATGCACTGCCACTGCTGGGATGGAGAAGTATTGGGACCATCCAAGTCAATTTGGACAAGGGACACCAGACTACAGTCCAGAGCATATTTTTCTATTCTGACTATTTACCGGAACTTCATCTTTCTGCTCTTGTTCACATGTTTGCTCACTAGTGCCCTGCAGGTGATGCTGTGAGACGTCTACCTTCATCTCACTGGGAACCATCTAGAGGGACTGCTCCTCCTGTCACTGCCATCTTCTCTTCACCTTTGCCAGAGCTACCTTGGGGTCTAGCTACATGTGGCAAGACCACAGCTAAGTATAGTATGTGTGTGTTGTGTTAACAAAACACAATGCATAAAACATTGCCTTTGTCCTCAAGGAGCTCTCAGTGGAGGAGAGGAGAGAAACCAGTAAAGATTACAAAGTGATGTGATATGAGCAAAGATAGAGGCAATCACTGAGGCTAAACCCAGTGTGGGAAAAGAGCAGAGGATCAGAGAAGATACCCTGAGACAACATCAGCAGTAAAGGTAAAGGGTGGGAGGAGTGGAGGGAGTTCTTTCAGAAATCTGCAATCCAGGCCGGGCACAGTGGCTCACGCCTGTAATTCCAACACTTTGGGAGGCCGAGGTGGGTGGATCATCTGAGGTCAGGAGTTCGAGACCAGTCTGGCTAACATGGTGAAACCTTGTCTCTACTAAAAATACAAAAAAAAAAAAAAAAAAATAGCCAGATGTGGGAGCGGGCGCCTGTAATCCCAGCTACTTGGCAGACTGAGGCAGGAGTATTGATTGAACCTGGGGGAGCGGAGGTTGCGGTGAGATCGCGCAAGTGCACTCCAGCCTGGGTGACAGAGCAAAACTCTGTCTCAAAAAAAAAAAAAAAAGAAGAAGAAGTTTTGCAATCCATCAAGAAATCTAATGTTAAATGTCTCTGTCATTCATTGGTGCTTTTCTAGGCAATCCCTCACATCTCCTGTTAGTCTAGATTTTCTCAGCGAATACAACACAACAGTCCTGGTAGGATAGGGGAAGGGGTGCATGTTACAGTGCGTGGGAGTACAACACATAACTAATGGAGAGTCCCTGTTGAGCCAGCCTTAGCTCCTTCTCCCTAGACCCAAAGGTAGCATCTTCAGTCTCACCTGATTCCTTTTCCTTATCCCTATTGCTTATCTACTGTATACTCCTGCGTTATAGCATAAAAACAATCCCTCCCCAATGTACGATACATACGCATTATAACCTTGCTTTAGAAAAAATGAGTAGGAGTTAGAGGATAGAAAAAGTAACTATTTGGTACTAGGCTTAGTACCTAGATAATGAAATAATCTGTACAACAAACCCCTGTGACACAAGTTTACCCATGTAACAAACCTTTGCATGTACCCCCAAACCAAACATAAAAGTTAAAAAAAAAGAAAAAAAATGAGCATATTTATTGGTGACTACGTCTATAGATCTCTACCTTGGCATAGAGGGTTTGTGGGCAAGACAGGCCCTTGAGATTTAACTGCTATTCTGCATTGATCCTACAGTCCTCAACTAGAAAGCATCTTTGAGTGGAGCTCTGGCATTTGTAGCAAAAACTCTCCTCACCTACTTTGGGCATGACTCTCTTGCTCTTTATTCAAAAGTTCCCGAAAGATGCCAAAATGTGGCCTTAGTCTAAAGCTAAAGGAAGGGAAATGATCCATGGGGCCCAGATGTGCAAAAGTGCACAATGTGGCCAGAAACACCTCAAAACGTGGCAGTTAGAAGCAATCACTACTTTGGAGGAGAGGTAGGTGAGCAGCGTGGAAAGGATGGGAGATGAGGCTTCAGTCACATTATTTAGGCTCTAGGCTCTGTTTTTAAGTAATGTTGAGCCATGGAAGGTTTGAGATCATGATAGTATTGTAGTCTCATGCTGTTAAGTCAACACTGAAGTAATGCTTCCAGGGTGCTGAGATCACCTTCTCCTTTATCCCAGTCTGCATTGGCCTGACTTAGGGGAATTTCCACAGAGAGAGTAGAGTATGGTAGAAACAGCACAGGCTGTGAAGTCAGGAAGGCTTGGGTTCAAATCTTGCCACTACAGCCCACCAGTGGGCACTTTCTGAGTCGCAGTTTCTTCCCTTGGAAACTACAGCGCATCATATTACCTAATAGGGTGTTGTGAAAATTAGAAGAAATACTGTATTTGATGTAACTAGTACAGAATAAATGGCTCAATAAATGGTGATTATTATTATAATACCTGCAATGCTGTCAGTGTCTAAGGGTTACCACATACACTGCACAACTCCAAGGACTGCCATCCAAATTTTAACCCATGTGGATTGTGCCCCCTAGTGTTGTGCAGTGCACAGCATGCACAGTTATACATGGGAAACTTAGACTTCTAACAAGTAATAATTTTCAGGGGACTTCAATGCTATAGGCTGCATGACTACAAAATGCATGGGGATGGCTTTAAATATGACTTTCTCCCTTGCTAAAGAGAAATGAGAGATTATCTGAATAATGCTTATTTGTTCCTTATCTAGCAAGAAATACCTCCATCACTCCTTAAGTGACTACTCAGAAAGCAGTTTTGAAAGTTGCAAAGAACTCCACATACTTTGACACTGGTGCCACATGCTCTGCCATGGGTCTCATCTATCTTCTTTGACACGTTATTTCTATGGGGTCTGGAACTTGTCCGTGACAAGGCCTTAGAGGCTGGGGTGCAGAATGGCACCATGAAAAGTAAATCTCAGCTACAAAAGCAAGCCTAAAATTTTATATTTTCAGTTTTGTGATATCATGCACTAAGAAGTCTCACTGGGATCATTCCATCCAAAGCAATCTCTCTCTTCATCTTCTAGGCACTTACGATTAATCTAAAACATCTAGGAGTCTAATTAGAGCTAGAAGAACTCTTAAAAATAAACTGATTTAATTATCTTGTTTTACAAATAAGGTAATAAACATCCAGGTAAACTGGCACTATTAAGCAGTCATTATTGTAAGGACTGGAATAAAGTGCAAGTTTCCAGGAGCATGGGCTTAGTGGACAAGAACTTAAATCTTTGCCCGGCAGCCTAATACTTGCATGATTTGAATACTCTCTGAGTTATTAGTTTTTCCTCTGGGGAAAGAAATGGAGGAAAAAAAAGCTAAACTGGGCTGGGTGCGGTGGTGCAGTCCTGTAATCCCAGCATTTTGGGAGGCCAAGCTAGGAGGATCGCTTAAGATCAGGAGTTTGAGATCAGTCTGGCCAACACGATGAAACCCTGTCTCTACTAAAAATACAATAATTAGCTGGGTGTGGTGGCAGGAGCCTGTAATTCCAGCTACTTGGGAGGCTGAGGCATGAGAATCGCTTGAACCCAGGAAGCGGAGGTTGCAGTGAGGTGAGATTATGCCACTGCACTCCAGCCTGGGCAGCAGAGTGAGACTCCGTCGTGAAGAAAAAAAGAAAAAAGAAAACTAAATCAGTTTATATATTTTGAATTCCCAAATATACCATCCTTCCTCCTGAAATGCCATTTCACTGTATAATTGTAAATGTTTAATCACCAAAGTTCCTAGGCAAAACTGTTGAAAAACAATCCACTGAAAAGCCCTCAGTGTGTCTCTGCTATAGAAGACAAATGAAGTTTCACTTTGTTTACTCTATTTGTGCTAGAATGTTTTCTTTGGCTGAGAAATTTATAAAATGTAGACTACAAGCATCCTATCAACATTTTGAAATATTGTGTTCTACATGGTTTGCTTTTATAAAATCTCTATGGTTTATTCCAAGATAAACATAAACTTGAAGTAATTTCAGCATTTGACATTTTCCCAAACAGATTCAAATGTTAGTTCAAATAGAGTAACAACTGAATTTTTAGAGATCACCTTTTTTAGAAACCTTTCCAGATAAAACACAACCAAGAATGAACAAATGAAACAAATGAACAAATAAGATATCCCAAAGCCTGTATTTCAAACCTCCTGGTTGAGTACCTCAATTCATAAACCATATATTCTTTCTTGGTCATAATTTGAACAAGACTGGATTTCTTATTTCCCATCCCTCCCTAAAGTAAAGATAGCAAATTAGATTAAAAGAACTATCAAAGGCAGGCATCCTGACAGCAGCAAGAAAAGCTTACAGCAAGATGAGGATACAGAAAAAATAATAGGGGAAGAAAAATTTCAGAAGCCAAAATTTAAAAATAAAATAGCAAAATGAGGCCTCCAATTTTCAAGGCAGATAGATCCATATGCTTTAATAGCCCCTGAGGATATTTTAACATAGCACAACAGCTGACATTTATTAAGATAAATGAGAGTTGTCAAGTTGTTTCTTCAGGTTTAGAAAATTAAAATAAAGCCTTGACACTTAAATTAGAAAGTTTCAGGTATTAGAAAAATCACTTGGGTGAAAATTTTCATTCTCTGACAATGTCAGATGAATGAGGCTTAATTGGAAATATTTCTTGCATTTAGAAACATTATCAGGCCCATCCTCATAACTTTTTTCCAATTCATAGCAATTTGGTGGGTTAGCCTAAAAAAGAAACAAAAGTCAACCAATTTGTTCTCAAGCTGCCGATTACGTGTTTCTTTCCCTCGGCCGTTTCTTACCTGCCTCCTCATTGGTTTGCATTCCCACAAACCCCCATGCATTCTTGTATAAGTCTAGTTGAAATGGTGCATCTTAAGTGTACTTTTTCCTGATGCTTCTCTTCCCTGTCTCCCTGCCTCCCGGCATAACTAATCGCCTTTTTACCTGAATTTTATAGCATTTCCTTCACACTTCTAATATCACACCAAAAAACTTGACTGTAGTGTTGTCTTCCCTGAACAGACTCCAGGATCAGTCAGGGCAAGAAGCCCTGACTCTGCATCCCTGTATCCTCAGAACTGGAACATGGTAGATGCTCAAACTTCCTTAATAAATTGTTTAATTTTCTAGTTTGATTGTTAGAAATTATTTCAATGTTACATATATGGTAATGAAAGAACGTCCTTAAATGTAAGTATATTTTTTCCTTTTTAAAAAACTAATTCTGAATGTTAACTTCATTGAAAATTCATTTAACTGAAAATACTTTTAAAACACATTCAGTACTTCTTTTGGATAAATGACCATCTGGAATGTAAAATATTGCAAACAGATTTAAGCATTTAATATTTTGTTCAACAGCAACTTGTGTTTGGATAGTCACATCATTCAAATTACTAAGCTTGGAGACAGAAAGAGCTGATCTTTCTAACACATCCCACTTGTGGAATTGTTTGTGCTGACTCTCACCTCCTTAATCCCAGAGGTAATTAAATAATTCAACAGCCCTTTGGACAGCTTGTTTCATACTTAATGTCCATTGCTGTAATCAAATTAAATATGAAGATTAAGCTACGAAATGTACCTTAGGCTTTGATTTTTTAAAGAAATATTTCAAATTGGAGTTATTTGTAATAAAAAGTCTCTTGTATACAAACCATATTTTCTTAACCTATTATTCTCCAAATTCCTCATTAATTCTGCACAAAAATGTATATATACCTTGATTGAGGATAGTGATTCAGAGAAGAATGTCAGAATATCATTGAGGATATGCAATTTTATTTAACAACATTACATTCAAAACCACACTGTCTCCTGCTTCTGGGAGCAAAGTGATTATCTTGTCTGTTGTTATGAATCCTGGAGGTACATTATGGAAAAACATACGTAATGATTACATTGTTTAAATTAATACAATGTTGTAGAAGCTCCTCTTAAAAACACACACCTTATCTGTTCTGAAATAACAGACTGAATTAGTGAGCTCTCCTGGCTCTCCACAAGTGCTCCCTGACCCTTGTTTCCATGTGCCTGATCCTGCCTCCTGAGACATCAGCCCATGTCTGTGGCACCAGAGTCTGTGGCTGTTACCATGGAAAGGGATGGCCTTGCAGCAACTCCATCTCACAATGGAATGGAGGAGGAATAAAACATGAGCTGCCGAAAGCCTCATCCAGCCATAAGTGAGTCTCAGGGCAATGAGAAAAACACTGACAGGTTCAAAATGAGAGCTGATGCTCATAGACTGACATAAGGAAGGCTGCTTACTTCATCAGTGTTCCACTGCCAGGTGGATATCAGATGACCATCACAGGTCTCTGAAGTGTCATCAGCCTTCTCAGTGAAACAGGAAAGTTGAGATCCAAACAAAGAAGCCAGAAGAGATTGACCCACGATGTGGCTCAGGAAAGGTCAGGTCAAGCGGTCCAGTTTGAACAAGGGGAATAACATTGAAAGTAAAGGAATACCTTGGTCTCTCCATGTTATGGAAAATAGCCAAACTCTACCTTAGAAGCTCCCTAACCCTGTTTCGAACACAGCTCTGTGGCAGAAACGGACCTGGGATTCACCATGCCCACTTCTCTTCCTTCCGAGGCATACATTTATAACTACAATTCCCAGCCTCCCTTGCAGTTGAATGTGGTCATGTGGCTGAATTCCAGTCAATGTTGCCTCTGCCTGCAGGTACCACTTACAGGTCTGGCCCACAAAATCGGCCCTCCGCCTGCTCCTCCCATACTCCTCTCTTGATCCATGTCAATGCTCAGCTATGGCCCAGCTTAGAAAACAAAAGATGAAGATGATAGAATTTTCATCAGCCCAAGTCCCACCTGACTGGACCCTTCCCACCCCTGGTCGGACTTACATAAGTAAGAAACAAACTTTCTCTTTTTTGAAACAAGGTCTCACTGTGCTGTCCAGGCTGGTCTGAAACTCCTGGTCTTAAGTAATCCTCCCACATCTGCTTCCTGAGTAGCTAGGACTACCATTGTGAGCCACCACTGTACCCAGCTTGAAATAAATTTTCTGATTTCAAGGTATTAAGGTTTCAGGATTTTGCAGCTAGGGTTACCTTTAGTAAAAACAATGCACTTTATTTTGTAAAAGGCATTCACCTACAGCCTATTCACAATAAGCATTTGGGAGCCGTTCCCGGATTGGGAACCAGAGCCAGATATCTGGCGGGAAGCCTAGTTTAATTTTTTGGAGACTGAAGAAATATTTGGCAAGTTTCTTTTTGAAATTAGGTCACAATGTGTGTACCAATGCACAAAAAGCTCCTAATTTCTCTTGCCATGGAATGGAGATTTTTCTCTAAAACTGACACCTGATGACATTTCACATACCTGGGGAGGCTGTTGGGGAAAGCTGTTGTTTCAACTGCCATCTCCAAAGAAATATGAGTAAGTGCTCCTCAAAACTGTGTTGTTTCCTCCTCTCATGCAGCAAAAACACACAATACAATGGTAAAAAAAATCCCTGGCAGGACATTAGCACGTGCCATTCAGTGACAACCACAGTCTACGATTTGAAAGACCTGGGCAGC
Source organism: Hylobates moloch (assembly GCF_009828535.3). NCBI lineage: Eukaryota > Metazoa > Chordata > Mammalia > Primates > Hylobatidae > Hylobates > Hylobates moloch. Next base: position 1,269,308 of record NW_026652318.1, read on the forward strand.
TATTGCTGTCTAGCTCTCAGAGCTAGGATGAGAAGGAGATGGCCAAAGACTTGACTTAAACTCAAATTCAGAAAGTGAATTACATTTATCTAATAAGGGATGTCACTTGGCTGCCTCCTCAGGCCTCTGCACTTACATAGCTCTTTCGATGGAAACAGCTTCTGTGGGAGAAAAGCCTGAGGAAATATAAAAATCCATAGTTCATCCTATGACACAAACCTTTGCTGTCCACCTGAGTGACTTCCCAACGTTCCAGCCTCCCAGCCTTTTGATAGACAGGTGCAGTGCAAGAAGCAGACTTCAAATGGGAGGGGAAGACATGACTGCCACATCCCGAGTTACAGAACCTTATAGTGTGATGGCAAGTGAAGGTGAAAAGTGAAATTACTAAAATGATATCTTTGTAGTGATCAATAATCAACCCAAACTAGGGGGGGACACATTCTGTTAAGATGTGCATCTGCAGTCTGCAGCCTGATTCTCCAGATTCAAGTACTGGCTTTATCACATACTTAACTGGCTAACATTGGGCAGGATCATTTTTAAAGCTCAATTTCCTTCCACAAAGTGGAAATCATAAAAATAGGCATCACATGCACATGGATCATTGGGAAGGAATCAATGGAATATCTAAGGAATGTGCTAGCTGTATAATAAATATTCAATAAACAGTTGTTGATATTAGGAAAAGAAGGCAGATGTCATGGACTTTGGTCAGCTCACCCAGGAAGACTTGTTCAAGGTCAAGGAATGCAGGATGGCTACATCTACCCCTATTTTTACTAGAAAAACAGATTAGGGGTAACCATGCTCTTAAGCCATGCTCTAAGCTGACTTAGAGCCCAAGTCCAGTGCAGAAGGTAATAAAAATAATAGCAAACACATAGATAGTGGTTTATAACATACAGAGTATTTTCACATATACTTTGGATCTAATCTTTAAAATCCTAGAAGATGGATAACACAGATGTTTTCATTTCCACCATATAGATGACAAAATCAAGGCTTGGAGAGGAGAGGTGTTTTGCTAAAATCCACACAACCAGCCAGAAACAGAGCTAGGATTTAAACCTAGGCCTTTCTATTCCAGAGTCAAGAGATGGATCCACTGTGCATGAAGACAAGAAGTGTGAGACAGGCAAGGCATTTGGTCCATGTTAATCAGAAAAGATTTTAAATCAGGGTATGAATGAAAATCTTAGAACAAGGTTCTAAGTGAAGCGAGGAGGGAAGCAGCATGTCAAGACCATTTGCTAAGGCTTGGAGAATTTTCCCAAGCTTGAAGGGCTCATAGAGAGACTCTTAGCTAAAGGAAGATCAGGGAGGCAAAATAACAGATGGCCTGATGGCACTTCAAAGGGGAATAGTAATTATGGCTTTTGCTGAAGGCCCCTTCCTATGCACTCAGCATTGTGCCAAATCTTTTATGGATATTATCTCATTTAATCTTCTCAACTCTATGAATATGTAACCCTGTTATTCTGATTTTACTGGTGAGAAGACTGAGGTTCCAGGTCACATAGATTGTAAGGAGTTGAATATAGACCTAAGTCAGCCTGACATCAGAACTTATATTAATGTGTCCCCAGTTTATATATCTGTGGTGACTTATAGAGGAGGCAAGAGGCACAACGTCTCTAACTGGCTAATACCACAACCGCACAACAACCTGAAAAGTAAATGTGAAAACTTAATAAACCAAGCTGTATAAAACACAACTAAGCTGTACAGCTAAGACTAAATTTTAAACTCATGGTATGATATCACCACACCCCAGAGAAGCGGAATATTCGGTACACAGAGACAGAACTAGAAAGGTTGACCTTCGATGTGGAGTAGAATAACAAAGGATCAAAGAGATAACCTGGAACATACTTAAGCACACTCAGCAGAGAGGTAGCTCAGGGAATATTTCATCCCCTTAATGGGAAAAGAAGAAAAAAAATAATCAGCAATTGACAGAAAATGAATAGGCAGAATCACACTCTCCTTCACTGAAGGATATGGGTTGCAACAAGACTATGAGGTTGTTGTATGAATTAAACAGAATGACTATAAAAAGCCCCGGGAAGATGGCATGATGCTTTATAAATGCTTGATAATTATGAAGGAGATGAAAGAAATAGTCCTTTGTGTATCGCCTTGAGGATTTTTGTCAGATCTCAGTTCCACCACTACTTATAGTTAGTGAATGTTTTCCTCTAAATTAACTCATTTATTTTAAAACTTACCCTTGTGCCCTGCTATCATAGCCATGAATTTATAGATTTTAGGTGTATGTTATACATTTCTTCCTAATATTCATGAAAATAAATTATCAACCCATTGAAAGATTTAATTTCCACATGCCCCCAAAAATTATCTTTGGCACAATTAGAGTGCCGTAGTTTGGGAAACATTGAAAGCATGTAAAGAAGCCTGGACAAGGAACCAGGAGACCTGGAATCTGAGCCTAGATGATCAAGCATGTCGCCTTTATGAGGCACATTCCCTCATAGGAAAGAAGGAGAACACCTGCTCTATGTTGTGTGAAGGCAAATGAGATAATGCACGAGAAGACACTTTATAAACAAGGATACTGCAAATTGTAGGTATTTGTGTTACTCTGTCTCCTTCTACTAAAGAACACTTTTTAAAAAATTAAACATATCTGTCAGTAATCAACCAATCACTAAAATAACACCCTTTGAAAATCAAAGAGAATTTTTCTCCTTCGCCTACAACTTCAAAACAAAGTATCACCTCATCTCCTTTTTCTTTCAGAGATGCTTCAATTGCACTGTCTCTAAAAACAATACAGTGTGCCCCTTTGCTCAGGTTTATGTCATCATACTCCACAGGCTCAAAGCTGGACAAAGCTCAAGGGATCATCTCGTCTAGTCTCATTATTTTACAGAAGAGCACTGAGTTCTGGAGAACTTTAGAAACCCTACTTATGACCACACTGCAAAATGGAATTTGAATCATGGCTCCTGGCCCCTCAACCAATTTTCCTACTGTTACATGAGCCCATTCCCTGTAGCGGCAGAGAGATCTCAGAGAAAGAGGAGCCAGAGCTGATGCTCTATCTAATTTATCAACGTCCAGTTAGGAAAGAACCCCATGGACAAGTCAGAAGACCGAGATAGAGGCACTGCCTTCCAGGTGTCCACAGTTATTCAGAAGAAACCAGGCGCGCGCGCGCACACACATACACACACACACACACACACACACAAACACAAACACAAACACACACAGAGACGCCAAACGAAGAGGAATCTAAAACTGAGAAACTGGCTCAGTTTTGTCAAGACAACCAAAAAAGCAGTCACAAGAGTGCAGACTGAACCAAGTCCCTGCGCATTTGGCTACTCCTGTGGAGTGGATGTGCCTGTCCAGGGATGTCTACTTCCAACTCACCACCCCAGTGGTGCAGCTGCACAGGGCAATGGCAGCTTCATGGCCAAGTCAAAGGACATCATCACCATCTTTAGTGGCCATGGCAACCCTAAACCTCCCTAGAGGCTGCTGCTAGGATGCTGTAACTTTCTCTGGCTACCTAAATCCTGTCCTGTTGAGGTTCACCCTCCCACTCCTAGCCCAATCATTCAGTGGTCCAAGATTTTCTCTAATACGCAAAACAACAGAACGATGAGCTAGGAGGCAATCTTTCTAGCATATAACTAAAATCACAGTAAACTACATTAAAATGTCCTCATATTCCAATATCTCTGAAAAAAATACTTCTATGTGACTGCTCATACAAACATGACAAGAATTACAGCCTTAGGGAGAATGTGCCTGCTCTGAGAAATAGATATCATCTTTTAGAAAAGGAAGAGCTTTCTCTTCAACAACAAAAAATGAATTAATAGCTTTTTCTAGGAAAAAAAATATTGGTTTGAATAATTTAGAGTTATTCCATTGTAGCTCACTTCCGCTGTTCCATACTCCATCCCTGATACCATCTTACTGATGCTGTCCACTATGTTCCAGGAATGTGGAAAAGGAGGAAAGTGGCAGAGGGGAGCACTAAAATTGATTTGAGTATCTAATCTACACCAGATGATTTACATCATTTCATGGAATCCTTATAGCAGTCTTATGAGCTAAATATTTTTATGCCCATTTACAGTATTAGTGTGAGCACACTCCAGGAAAGAGAGGCATCCCTACTTTCGGCATCTCCAATAACAGTCTCATGATAATAGCAAGGGCATAGATCATGCGTCAGGAATAATGCTAAGACCTTTGTGTAATATCATATTTACTACTATATGTGCCAACTGCTGTTCTATGAGCTATACTTACTTCAGTCATTTGAGCTCCCATAACAACCCTAAGGTATTACTGCCATCATTACCACTTTTTATAGCTGAGAAGACTAAATCACATAGCTGATAAATGGTAGAGCCAGGGCTTGAACCCAGCAGCCTAGCTCCAGGATCTGTGGCCTCAACCAAAACCAACTGCTTCTCTCAGGCAAGGGGCTTACCCAGAGCCTCCAGGCTAGTAAATGGTACTGCTGAGATGCAGCCTGCAGGCCACCAGACTCCAGAGCTTTTTCATCACCAGGCCCAACTACATTTCGCTTTGCCAAAGCTAATATCTGCATTTGATATCCAAGAGGCTCCCCCTCCTTGAGGATATGGGGACGATTTTGCTCTATTATTTGCATTACACATGTTCTCTCTCCCCTGGACTCCTCTTTGCCTAAAAACATCCACAGATCAGCTTTCTCCTACAAATTTCCCCCCAGACTCTACTACAGACTTCAACTATCATCCTCTCTCCTCCTCTGCATTGCCTCTTCTTGAGAGTGGCCTGCACACACTGCCTCTCCTCCACGCCTGCTCTCTGCCCAACTCCCCAGTCTCCAAAGTAGTCAAATGGCCTCCTCTCCTCCTGTTCTCCTGGCCACACTCCCAGACCCAGCCTGCAAGAAACTCTGAAGGATGCTGTCAGTAGCCTCATGAACAGAAGCAGCTCTCCGTCTTCATTTCCTGCCACTTTCATCTGCACCTCTGCTCACTCTTCCCTACACATGGATTGCCTTCCCCTCCCCATCTCCTCCTGCTCAAATCCTGCACATCTTCCAAGTCCACATCCAATTACTCCTAAGCTGCAAGCAACTAGAATCTTTTATAATTTCATCTTCGTGTCACCTACAGGGCCTTGTACAAACAAGAATCTCAATCAATGGCTGTTGAATGTTTACTCACTGACCTCCAGCTTGATTCTTAACAAGAATATCTTCTTGCATAAACTTCTTGCATCAATTCGGATTCCTTCATAAACTCAGCCAAAGGCTTCTAAGCTCTTGGATCTCCTGCAGCCTGTTGGCAGGAATCAAGTCTACCAAACTCACCTGGAAAACTAACTGCCTTTTCTCACATAGAACCACATTCAGCCTTCTAGAAGCAAGTGTGAGTAAACACTTTCTTGGAAGTCAAGCAGTTTTGAGAGCAGAGAGAGAAAATATTAGGAGCAAGTCTCAGTATAACTACTGTCCTAGATAATAAGAAACATTCATTAAGGTGGTCAAAATCAGTATCAAAATGCTATAGCTAAATTTTCACTCACATGTCAGTTTGCCCTACTAAATGTTTCTAGTAACTTTAATTTAATAGGTTCTGTCAACTATTGTTTGAAATGTGAATACTGATAGTATGTAAAAGTTCATTGTATTCTATCTCCAAGTCACTTTTCCTCAGGAGGGTGGTATCCTATAAATCCTTAAAAAGCTTTTGGTGAGGACACACAAAGGTCTCTTATAAAATATTAATTGAGCACAGCGGGATGCTCAGCTCTTGAAGCTAGGTGAAGTATATACTTCCGTTGGGGATTTTTGGAGTCATCCATCCTTAATTTTCTTCATAGGCCTTAAATACACGTGTATAGTATGGGTTATATCTCAGGCCCTATTTTACAGAGTGTGAAAACAAAGCACATTACTCTTTCAAATCACTGCACATTATCTCGTTTAAGTTTTGCAATGGTTCTTTTTTTTGAGATGGAGTCTTGCTCTGTCACCCAGGCTGGAGTGCAGCAGAGTAATCTCGGCTCACTGCAACCTCTGCCTCCTGGGTTCAAGCAATTCTTCTGCCTCAGCCTCCTGAGTAGCTAGGACCTCAGGAGCCTACCACCACACCCAGCTAATTTTTGTATTTTTAGTAGACACAAGGTTTCACTATGTTGACCAGGCTGGTCTTGAAGTCCTGACCTTGTGATCTGCCTGCCTCGGCCTCCCAAAGTGCTGGTATTACAGGCATGAGCCAACATGCCTGGCCTACGACAGTTCTTTATAATGGTGTTAGTACCCTTTTGCAGTCAAAGAAATTGAGACTGGAAAAGTTCATTAAATAACCCAACAATTTGTTGAACTATAAAACTCAATGTTAAAGATTCCATATAAACATTATGTAGTACAAGATAAGCATTCTTGAATATTGCCAGTGAGAAGGTATAATGAGAAAAATGTTTCCAGAAAGCAATTGGATAATATTCATTAAGAATAAATAAATAAATATATATTTGCATATCTCTGTATATGTGTATATGTATATGTGTAAATATACATATATATAATACATTCATCCATTAATTGCACTTCTAGAAATAGAGCCTCGGCCAGGCACACTGGCTCACACCTGTAATCCCGGCTCTTTGGGAGGCTAAGGCGGGCAGATCACTTGAGGTCAGGAGTTCAAGACCAGCCTGGCCAACATGGTGAAACCCCGACTCTACTAAAAATACAAAAATTAGCTGGGCGTAGTGGCACCCACCTGTAATCCTAGCTACTTGGGAGTCTGAGGCAGGAGAATCGCTCGAACCCAAGAGGCAGAGGTTGCAGTGAGCTCAGTTTGCGCCACTGCACTCCAGCCTGGGCAACAGAGTGAGACTCCATCTCAAAAAAAAAAAAAAAAAAAAAAA
>NW_026652318.1:1276322-1358088 GCF_009828535.3 Hylobates moloch
AAAAAAAAAAAAAAAAAAAAAAAAAAGAAAAAGAAATACAGCCTAAGAAAATAAGCAGAAATATGGTTTTTTAAAATCTGATACAAAGATATTTATTGTAACATTATATCTAATAATGATGAATAGTATATAAAAGAAGAATGGCTAAGCAATATTATGGTCATAAGATGTAGTCCTTAGAAAATTTTAAATAGTTTTTAAGATAATAAAATAGATTGGTATAATATTAAGTGAAAAAAGGAATGATATGATCATATTCTGACTTTTACCCATGACCCAAATATTGTTAATATTTTGGCATGCTGGGGAAAGCATGCCAAAATATTAACAATGGTAGCCTTTCCTGCTTTATATTTTCCTGTTTTCAAACTTTTCTACAAAGTTCAGATGTTACTTACGTAAACAGAAAAAAAAAATTATTCAAAAACAATAATTTTTTTTAAAAAACATGCCCACAGTTACAGGCAGTAAGAAGAAAAGCCAATCCTTTGCCTTCAACTCCAGAACTCTGGACCCTGCCCCATCCTCCCTGAAGGCGCAGGGCCCTGAGCTGTCACCTTAAAAAAATCAGTATCACAGAGTTATCAGTCAACTCTAGATGAACAATAAATCTGTATTAAGCAAAGTATATTAGATTGTTTCATTATATAGTCATATGTAAATACAGCCCAGAAAAGGAGTCAGAACTACTTACCACAAACCTAATGTGCATTCCCTATCCTGCTGCCTGCAATTTTACTTCTTAAATATACCAGGACTGCTGAATCTCCCCCACCTCTAATGCTTTCTTCCAATCATTTAATAATACCCTTTGTTTCAAATATAAGTTACCATAGAATCTGGACATAAAGCAATCCTCAAATTCCTCAGGAACTAGAATTAACCTGATGTAAAATATTTTAATTCCATCTTCCAAGAAAGGAAACAAGTTTGAGTTCGCTAGCAATTCCTTATTGAAGAACATTAACCAAAGACCCACAGAATTATTTCCAATAGCAAATGTGTAATGTCTTCAAGGACTCTTCAATACATTTCATATTCTGTCTTGTAAGTAATGCTTCACAGGTGAATAAATTTGTTAATATTTTATAAGTTAATCATATTTATCTTCTACATATAAGTTTCTAATGGAGATATCACTCATGGGCCATGTTATTGGAAGAAAGAACAATTAGAAATCCAAGAAAATTTTCTGTGACTTCTCAACGGCTGACATTTACAAATGAAAGAAAAATTTGGGTGACTTGGGGGATCGCACATCCTATCGCTTACATTAAAATTGGAAGAGATTGCACCATCAGACATTGTCACTGTCCAGGAATCTCAAGGACTCAACAGAGGAATGTAGTTCCAACATTTGAGAGGTAAAAAAGTTGCTGGCGATGAGAAAAACTGCCTTAGTTTCCTGAGCTATGCAAACATTGAACTCTGTAATAAATGTATTTAATTTATAAATAGAGTTAGTTCCAACTACACATACTCGTTTCTTCCTGGAAATAATCATGCTGCAATAATAAAGGAGGACGGGATATTTTTAATTTTTGATCATGTAAGGTAGACATATCTTCACTCTTTTTCAACCCTTTTACTAAACAAGGGAAACACCATGCCATTGTCAATCAGTGATTAAAAACACTACCCCACAGATTATCATAGGAGACATTAATTCTGGATCATGTCTAATCTAGTCTTTTCTGATTACAGAACAAAATATTTAAGTGAAGCAGAAAAGAGCAGATATTTGCTTTTCCCCAAAAGTTTCTTGCTAAACCTGGTTACCTTAACTAATATGCCACTCTGACTTGTTCAATGTTGTTCCAATGTCAGATAATAAAGAATTCTGTGGTCTTGTATTAGACTCTTTAAAGGAAATTTCTGGTATATCGTAAGTCAAGGAGAATGTTATGGAAGAAAACCATTTTCAATGCTTTCCTTTGCCACTTAACTCTTTTTCCTAGAGGATCTTTAATAATAGCTTTAAGATTTGTAGATGTGAGATATGTAATAGTTTGAAATATGAGATATGTAATGAGATACACCCCCAACACTAACAAGCTCATTCAAACTTTCTTTAAACGAGACTATTCTCCTTGGGTCTTCCTCCCATGTACCCCAAATGTGGGCCCAACATCATATACAAGAGCTTCAGACAAACCACTCTGGCCATGAATACCAAATATATTTCATAGAACATTTCCAGAAGCTTTATTTTGTGCTAATTTTTAAACGTTGATTTTTGAATAACAGTTTAGGTTTTAAAATATCTATTTATTGCTGCCTTGAAAAAGAGAAAATGAAAGTTAGTTGAGGAGTTTTAAAGTGTATGGTAAAAGTTTTTAGTCTATATGCACAAGTTAATTCAATTACTAAATAAGTTTTTCTGTAGTGTCTTTTGGAATTGGAAATATAGACAAAGGCAGCTCAGAGTGCACTGGATGCTTTGATACAGGCTGCATAGCAGAATTTCAGTGCTACCATATAGTCTCTACAAAAAGAGTTTTCCATACTTTGACCATGTAATTGGAACCATTTTTCACCTCAAAGGAATTTTTATGACCATTTAATAACATAGCTATTCTAGGCATTATTTTCACAGTATTTTTTCTTCCAAAATTCTTTAATTCCTAAGAGATTTTTTGCACAAATTATAGAAAATAAGCATCCTTAAATTTCAGGACTCCAGACACTTTTTACTCAGTACGTTTTGCCTTGGAACACTGGGATTTGTGAAATTATCCTTCCTCTGCTTTATTTGAAGCAGAGGCTGAGAAAAGAACAGAAAGAAAAACCATAGAGATTTGCCTTACATTTATCTCTTTTTTAAAAGGTACCTTTTTCTCCTGATGTTATCTGTCTTAGACACGGGCCTCAGATCCCTATATTGGTGGTCAATATGTCCCATTCTGCATCCCTATGGCCAGCCTGACCCCTCATTCAACAAGTTCACCCTACTCAACTCACACTTTTCAAACAGGCAAAACAAATGTTCTTCCCTCATCCCCAAGTTCTCAGAGCAAAGGAAATGCTGAAAAATTGCAAACTCTTTTTTGTAGTTATTTTGGAAGGGAGCACTTTCCTACCATTTCTTAACTCCTCTGATTTCTACTTAAGAAAAATCATAATGCTCTTTTGTCCTGTCAGCTCCTAAGCATCTACTGCCTCCTCATAAGAGGTCTTTTCTGAATAACAACGCAGGGAATATTATTTGCCATTTGTACCAAGATCCTGCTCTTTGTGGTTACACATTCTGAAGTGCCAATCATCTCTAAGGCAATTAGAGCCGTTAAGACTTCCAGCTGCACAGGAAAAAAAATCAAAGCACTCTCCAGAGCACCTTCAAATGGCATCTCCCAAACCCCACGCAGAGCAGGGGCAGCTTACCTGTGCGGCATGCCCGTGGTGCAGGCGGTGGTGTGCTCGCTGGACAGGTCGCAGAGCTTTAGGTACCAGTTCATCTCCACTTCGCGCAGCAGAGCCAGTTGACGCGCCCTGAGCTGGCTTTCCCCTGAGGGACTAAGGCTGCTGTCTTTAGCATTTTCTGAGGCTTTCTTGGGAGATTTGTCTTTCCCTGCTACAGAAAACCCAGACTGTCTCCTTAACTTGGTGTTCTCCTCTGAGATCTGACTCCCCGCTGCCCCTGTCCGAGCTGCCAGCATCGTGGAGATCTTTCAGAGAAGACTGGAAGTCACTGTCATCAAAGTAATCTGAATTGATTTTTCTGCTTCTGCCTCCCTCCCTCGTCCCTGCCCACTCCACCTCTCTTAACCTTATCCTGCCACAAAGCTGTAATTGAGCCCAGTCTGTGGCTTGGGATGAAAATGTATCTCTAACGTTTCCTAATGAAGAGGTAAGGTGGCCACTACCTGTGATATCTTGGAACATGGAAATTTTAAAAACAACTCCCAACAACTTTGTAATACTGAAGTTTGGCAGTGGCTGTTTCTTCTGCAAAGTTGGGACTTTTGCTTTATTTAATAGTGACAAATCTGAACCATATAGGTTTGGTAAATTATGTTTGATAATCATGTTAGAGTTATAAAAGATTTCTGGAGGCTCATTAGCCATTCCTGATTAGAGTCCTTTTGGAGTTTTAAAAGTTTTAATGTGAATTTCCTCAAATAAGTTCAACAGTATCAATGCAAGGGGAAGATTATTTCTTTTGTGTAAACCTTAACATTTTAAATCTATTTTATAGTTCTTTGAATGTCAGTGAATCACATAACGTATGTCAGGCACTCTTTCATTCCTAATGTGAGAATGGTAACCCCTCATAATTGATTCAGTAACTGCCCCTCCCAGCACTTCTGACAAATGGAAGCCATGAGAATCATCTGATAATTGGGAAGACGAAGGCCAAAATTGGTGTGAAAAAACAGAAGAGTGGGAGGGAATGGTGGGAGCCTGTATGTGCATGGATGTGTATGTGTGTGCCCAGTGTACATGAAAACTAGTTTGGGAGAAAGAAAGAAAGCCAAGTCGATGGCCCTATGGTTAAGATAGATAGAAAAAGAGGGAATCCTCCCTAACACATTTTATGAGGCCGGCATCACCCTGATACCAAAGCCCGGCAGAGACACAACCAAAAAAGAGAATTTCAGACCAATATCCTTGATGAACATTGATGCAAAAATCCTCAATAAAATACTGGCAAACCAAATCCAGCAGCACATCAAAAAGCTTATACACCATAATCAAGTGGGCTTCATCCCTGGGATGCAAGGCTGGTTCAACATACGCAAATCAATAAATGTAATCCAGCATATAGACAGAACCAAAGACAAAAACCACATGATTATCTCAATAGATGCAGAAAAGGCCTTTGACAAAATTCAACAACCTTTCATGCTAAAAACTCTCAATAAATTAGGTATTGATGGGACGTATCTCAAAATCATAAGAGCTATCTATGACAAACCCACAGCCAGTATCATACTGAATGGGCAAAAATTGGAAGCATTCCCTTTGAAAACTGGCACAAGGCAGGGATGCCCTCTCTCACCACTCCAACATAGTGCTGGAAGTTCTGGCCAGGGCAATCAGGCAGGAGAAGGAAATAAAGGGTATTCAATTAGGAAAAGAGGAAGTCAAATTGTCCCTGTTTGCAGATGATATGATTGTATATCTAGAAAACCCCATTGTCTCAGCCCAAAATCTCCTTAAGCTGATAAGCAACTTCAGCAAAGTCTCAGGATACAAAATCAATGTACAAAAATCACAAGCATTCTTGTACACCAATCACAGAGAAACAGAGAGCCAAATCATGAGTGAACTCCCATTCACAATTGCTTCAAAGAGAATAAAATACCTAGGAATCCAACTTACAAGGGATGTGAAGGACCTCTTCAAGGAGAACTACAAACCACTGCTCAATGAAATAAAAGAGGATACAAACAAATGGAAGAACATTCCATGCTCATGGGTTGGAAGAATCAATATCATGAAAATGGCCATACTGCCCAAGGTAATTTATAGATTCAATGCCATCCCCATCAAGCTACCAATGACTTTCTTCACAGAATTGGAAAAAACTACTTTAAAGTTCATATGGAACCAAAAAAGAGCCCGCATCGCCAAGTCAATCCTAAGCCAAAAGAACAAAGCTGGAGGCATCACGCTACCTGACTTCAAACTATACTACAAGGCTACAGTAACCAAAACAGCATGGTACTGGTACCATAACAGAGACATAGATCAATGGATCAGAACAGAGCCCTCAGAAATAATGCTGCATATCTACAACTACTTGATCTTTGACAAACCTGACAAAAACAAGCAATGGGAAAAGGATTCCCTGTTTAATAAATGGTGCTGGGAAAACTGGCTAGCCATAGTAGAAAGCTGAAACTGGATCCCTTCCTTACACCTTATACAAAAATTAATTCAAGATGGATTAAAGACTTACATGTTGGACCTAAAACCATAAAAACCCTAGAAGAAAACCTAGGCAATGCCATTCAGGACATAGGCATGGGCAAGGACTTCATGTCTAAAACACCAAAAGCAATGGCAACAAAAGCCAAAATTGACAAATGGGATCTCATTTAACTAAAGAGCTTCTGCACAGCAAAAGAAACTACCATCAGAGTGAACAGGCAACCTACAGAATGGGAGAAAATTTTTGCAACCTACTCATCTGACAAAGGGCTAATATCCAGAATCTACAATGAACTCAAACAAATTTACAAGAAAAAAACAAACAACCCCATCCAAAAGTGGGCGAAGGACATGAACAGACACTTCTCCAAAGAAGACATTTATGCAGCCAAAAAACACATGAAGAAATGCTCATCATCACTGGCCATCAGAGAAATGCAAATCAAAACCACAATGAGATACTATCTCACGCCAGTTAGAATGGCCATCATTAAAAAGTCAGGAAACAACAGGTGCTGGAGAGGATGTGGAGAAATAGGAACACTTTTACACTGTTGGTGGGACTGTAAACTAGTTCAACCATTGTGGAAGTCAGTGTGGCGATTCCTCAGGGATCTAGAACTAGAAATACCATTTGACCCAGCCATCCCATTACTGGGTATATACCCAAAGGACTATAAATCATGCTGCTATAAAGACACATGCACACGTATGTTTATTGCAGCACTATTCACAATAGCAAAGACTTGGAACCAACCCAAATGTCCAACAACGATAGACTGGATTAAGAAAATGTGGCACATATACACCATGGAATACTATGCAGCCATAAAAAATGATGAGTTCATGTCCTTTGTAGGGACATGGATGAAACTGGAAACCATCATTCTCAGTAAACTATCGCAAGGACAAAAAACCAAACACTGCATGTTCTCACTCATAGGTGGGAATTGAACAATGAGAACTCATGGACACAGGAAGGGGAACATCACACTCTGGAGACTGTTGTGGGGTGGGAGGAGGGGGGAGGGACAGCATTAGGAGATATACCTAACGCTAAATGACGAGTTAATGGGTGCAGCACACCAACACGCCACATGGATACATATATAACAAACCTGCACATTGTGCACATATACCCTAAAACTTAAAGTATAATAATAATAATAATAATAATAATAATAATAAAAAGACGCATGGGGTTGACCCACACACACCCATGGATCTGATTGTTTTAGTTTAGGAGATAATGATGTCAGTGTCCACCTGGGGTCTATCACAGAGTTGTTTAATGACCCGTTAAGCACCAGGTACCCTCCCCCTCAATCAACTTAAGTCTCTTCTGGATCAATTATCTCAGTGCCTGCTGCATGTAAAGAACTTGGGAAGGTGCATGAATTTTTCTTTCCATAAGTTAAAAATTACAGAGTTATAGCAAGGCCTTAGAGTCCCTGAGAAGAGCAGGAGAGGAAGGAGGAAAGAGGCATGCCTTCTCAAAGAGACAGGAAAGTGCAGTTAGCTCTTCTGGAAAGTCTGTCAATAGGCTGTCATAAGGCCTCCTCTGCCACGACAGTATGGAGGAAGAATTTCCTTCACTGCTATTCTCATCCCTCTACTGTCTGAACTAATGTAGTCACCTCGGTCACACGGCTTGGTAACAAGTCATCTACTGCTGTCTTGGATTATCTTGCTTCCTTTAATGTACACCTTGCCCCCTTTCACTTGCCCTTAGTCCACCTCTCACACACACCTTCAGCATCCTGAAGCAACATTCGACATGATTTTGGATTTCTCCCCTTAACATCAACAAGGTATCTTAAAGGCCAGTGGTGGGACCAGAAACCTGAAATAGAAAGGTTTTGTTTGATTTCTAGAAACTTCTGTTAAAATAGTAGGGAGAGAATTCAGGTTTATGGCCCTGCGGGTTCTCAGAGGCAAGTTCTGATCATGCTGTTTTCTTCTCACAGATCCCACCCTTTCTTTCTAGAAAGAAGACAGCCTAGGGTCCCGATGGGTGGGGCTTTGAAGAGTCCAGGAGTGGGAATTTCTAGAATTTGGAATTGAGTGAATTTTCTGACATTTGAGTACAGGACCCAGGGGTTCTTGAAGAAGAACTTGGTCCCAGAGGAGTTTGACTGACCATAAAAATGAGTCCTGCAGAAGCATTTGATGATTAAAACTCGTTTAAAGTCTTAGTTGCAACAGATACTGATCTTGGATTTATGGAGAAAGATGCAGTCAGAGGAAACGATACATGTGTAACACTAGATGAAATTTTAAAACTTGCCCAGGAAAATGAAGTGGATTTTATTTTGTTAGGTGATCTTTTTCATGAACAAAGCCCTCAAGGAAAACATTACATATCTGCCTCAAGTTATTAAGAAAATGTCGTATGGGTGATAGGCCTGTCCAGTTTGAAATTCTCAGTGATCAATCAGTCAACTTTGGTTTTAGTAAGTTTCCATGGGTGAACTACCAAGATGGCAATCTCAACATTTCAATTCCAGTGTTTAGTATTCATGGTAATCATGACGACCCCATGGGGGCAGATGCATGCTGTGCCCTGGACATTTTAAGTTGTGTTGCATTTGTAAATCACTTTGGACATTCAATGTCCATGGAGAAGATAGACATTAGTCTGGTTTTGCTTCAAAAAGGAAGCACAAGGATTGCACTCTATGATTTAGGATCCATTCCAGATGAAAGGCTCTCTCAAATGTTTGTCAATAAGAAAGTAACAATGTTGAGATCAAAAGAAGATGAGAACTCTTGGTTTAACTTATTTGTGATTATTTGTGATTACAGGAGTAAACATGGCTAAGTACTAACTTCAGTCCAGAACAATTTTTGGATGACTTCATTGATCTTGTTATCTGGGGCCATGCACATGAGTGTAAAATAGCTCCAACCAAAAATGAACAACAGGTCAGGCGCAATGGCTCATGCCTGTAGTCCCAGCACTTTGTGAGGCCAAGGTGGATGGATCACATGAGGTCAGGAGTTCGAGACCAGCCTGACCAACATGGTAAAACCCCGTCTCTACTAAAAATACAAAATTAGCTGGGCGTGGTGCCGCGTGCCTGTAATCCCAGCTACTTGGGAGGTTGAAGCAGGAGAATCACTTGAACCTGGGAGATGAAGGTTGCAGTGAGCCAAGATCGCACCATTGCACTCTAGCCTGGACAACAGGAGTGAAACTTCATCTAAAAATAACAAAAACCAAAAATGAACAACCGCTGTTTTATATCTCACAACCTGGAAGCTCAGTGGTTACTTCTCTTTCCCCAGGAGAAGCTGTAAAGAAACATGTTGGCTTGCTGTGTATTTAAGGGAGGAAAATGAATATGCAGAAAATTCCTCTTCACACTGTGCAGTAGTTTTTCATAGAGGATGTTGTTCTGGCTAATCATCCAGACATTTTTTAACCCAGATAATCCTAAAGTAAACCAAGCCATACAAAGCTTCTGTTTGGCGAAGATTGAAGAAATGCTTGAAAATGCTAAACGGGAACATCTAGGTAATTCTTGCCAGCCAGAGAAGCCTCTTATACTACTGCGAGTGGACTATAGTGGAGGTTTTGAACCTTTCAACCTTCTTCGCTTTAGCCAGAAATTTGTGGATCGGGTAGCTAATCCAAAAGACATTATCCATTTTTTCAGGCATGGAAAACAAAAGGAAAAAACAGGAGAAGAGATCAACTTTGGGAAACTTACCACAAAACCTTCTTCAGAAGGAACAACTTTAAGGGTAGAAGATCTTGTAAAACAGTATTTTCAAACTGAAGAGAAGAATGTGCCACTCTCACTGCTAACAGAAAAAGGGATGGGTGAAGCAGTACAAGAATTTGTGGACAAGGAGGAGAAAGATGCCACTGAGGAATTAATGAAATACCAGTTGTAAAAAACACAGCAATTTCGTCTGGGCATGGTGGCTCACATCTGTAATCCCAGCACTTTGGGAGGCCGAGGTGGGTGGATCATGAGGTCAGGAGATCGAGACCATCCTGGCTAACACAGTGAAACCCCATCTCTACTAAAAATAGAAAAAAAATTAGCCAGGCATGGTGGCAGGTGCCTGTAGTCCCAGCTACTCGGGAGGCTGAGGCAGGAGAATGGAGTGAACCCAGGAGGCAGAGCTTGCAGTGGGCCCAGATCGCACCACTGCACTCCAGCCTGGGTGACAGAGCGAGACTCCGCCTCAAAAAAAAAAAACAAAAACCACACACAGCAATTTAAGAACGTCATATTGATGCCCTAGAAGATAAAATCAATGAGGAAGTATGTCGTTTCAGAGAAAACAGACAAAAAAAAATACTAGTGAAGATGATGACGTCCGTGATGCTATTAACAGGGCCAGAGCTCTCAGATCTCAATTAGAGGAACCTGCTTCTGCCTTTAGTGCTGATGACCTTATGAGTATAGATTTAGCAGAACAGATGGCTAATGACTCTGATGTTAGCATCTCAGCAGCACCCAACAAAGAGGCTGAGGAACAGGTGGAAGAGGAGGAGGAGGACAGAATTTAGCATCAGAGGAGGGTCTCAAAGAGGAAGAGCAGGCACTGGTCTGGAGACTTCTACTCATAGCGGGAACTCAAAGACCACTGTGCCAGCATCTAGAAATATGTCTATTATAGAGGCCTTTAAATCTACAAGACAGCAGCCTTCCCAAAATGTCACTAAAAATTATTCAGAGGTGATTGAGGTAGATGAATCAGATGTGGAAGGAGACATTTTTCCTACCACTTCACAAACGGATCAAAAGTGGTCCAGCACATCATCCAGCAAAAACATGTCCCAGAGCCAAGTACTGAAAGGGGTTGATTTTGAATCAGATGAGGATGACGATGATGATCCTTTTTATGAACATTAGTTCTTTAAGAAGAAATAGTAGATAATATATTTAGTGGCACTGAGAAATTTGCAAGATACAGGAAAAATCAAAACGTTGCAAGCTAAGAGTTTACAGTTTAAGATTATAAGTATTGCTGCCTGAGCATGACTCCGTTAAGAAAGAAATTTCTCAGCATTGATTCACCTTGTTTTTTAACCGGTTTGTTATATTAAGAGCTTTGTTTAAATATCATTATTCTTTTTGTTTTGTTTTGTTTTGAGACAAGAGTTTTGCTCTTGTTGCCCAGGCTGGAGTGCAATGGCGCCACCGCGGCTCACTGCAACCTCTGCCTCCCAGGTTCAAGCAATTCTCCTGCCTCAGCCTCCCAGGTAGCTGGGATTGCAGGCATGTGCTCCACCATGCCCAGCTAATTTTTTGTATTTTTATTAGAGACGACGGGGTTTCACCATGTTGGCCAGGTTGGTCTCGAACTCTTGACCTCAGGTGATCCACCTGCCTTGGCCTCCCAAAGTCCTGGGATTACAGGCGTGAGCTACCCCACCTCTAAACATCATTCTTGAGTAAAGATTAAAATAAATCTACCATTTTACATTTCTGCTTCATGATCATTTAGTTTTCTAAATGTAGCTATATAAATGGTTGCATTTAGCCAAAGTTGAGGGAAAGAGCTTATAAAATTTAACTTCTTCATAATATAATAATTTCCTAGAGGTTCTGGATTTCCTGAAAGTAAAACAAACTATGTGAACCTCAGCCTGAACTCACTGTTCGTTACTATGTATGTTTTTTTCTAATGCTTCTTAAAAGACTGAATGATTAGAAGTAAATTATGGTTTGAACAGATATGTTTTTATTAAAAGAGTAGAATAACCACAAAAAAAAAATAGTAAGGAGAAAGCTTAGAGCATAAAGGCATGGAGTGGAGAATAATATTTGATTATGTAAGTATTACTTTCCTTCTTTCCTTTCCCTTAGGCCAAAAAGAAACTCGAAGCAGGATGAAAGGATCAGAGTGGACTGGATAAGGTTTGAGTTGCCAGTGTGCCTGACCTACCCTGTGTCCAAGGAGGCATCCAAGTGAAAGGGAAGTGGCAGATTATGGCAATGTGGGCCTGAGGACAGCCTCCCTGAGTCCTGTACCCTGAGCAATTGTAGAATGTACTGCGAAACTGGGACACTTTTGAGCATGAAGAGTGCTATTAATAGTCACATAGAGACAACAGGCAAAAACTGGCAAAGTCTTCTGCAAACCAGGAGGTATAATCATCCTACGCATCCCCCCAGCATGATATGGGACAGCATCCAAACGTTTCTCTAGCAGCGGTCCCTGCCATCAAAAGTCGTGCAGGAATGCCAGCAGCTGCGAAAGCTGGGGTCGAGATCAAGGGGATACAAAGCACACAAATGGGGACCCGGAGGCCCACAGATGTGAGGGGAGAAAGTTTCATCCCGGGGTCATGGATTAGCAGCCCTGTAATGTGCGCCCCTGAGGACTGAGGATGGCACAGGGACCAGGTGCTCTGCCCCAGCTTAGATCACAGATCACCCCTATGGAGAAGGGAGGTGAGGAGAGAATCCAAAACTGACTGAGTTTACCTACAAAGGTGACTGTTTATCTTGAATTGCCAGAATTTTTATTCTGTAATCAATGCAAATTAAGGTTTCCTGAGCTAGACACTGAGGAATGAGTGATGTTTTTGTATTCCTGGCTACCATGATGTGTAAAATGTAAAATTATTTCAATTTTCGTTCTAAGATGATCCCACATTTGTTTCCAATGTCCCCTGCATCCTCTGAACTTGGTAGAACATCAGACTATTCCCAAGTAAGTAAAACACACGCATCTTCAGATAAGCAGGTTGTAGATATAGACCATGATGGGCAGAGCCTAGCGGGAGGAGCATGAGGATATAGACCTCCAAGTCTCAGCACAAAGAAGTTCAAACCAGGGCTGCTATACAGTCAGAATAACAGCAATAATGATCACAATAACTAATACCCATCTAGTTTGGGATCTGAACCATTTTTACATGTATTCTCATTTCGTTCTCCATTTTTAGATAAGGAAATGGAAGCCCAAATAGGTTGTATGACTTGCTCTACTTTAAGCAGCTTTCAGGGACTCAAACCTTGATGCTGGGTTTCACTGTCCGTATATTCCTTCCAGGACCCCCAGATGCTGACTCAAGGACCACCACCCAAAAGCACAGAAAAGGGTATTTTCCCACACGAAGAGTATGGAATCCTTCCAGCCATGAAAGAACTCTGTGCATTAACTATGTTTTCAGAGATCAATTCTTTCACTCTCACTTAATGGTATTGGTAGATAGCACACTGGCTATTTGCTCCACTAATGCCTTGGATTTTTTCCTTACCCGTCTGGTCAGGCAAAGAAAAAAAGATTTCTTCTTTCCTGTTAATTTGCTAAACATGAATTACTGTTGGTCATCTTTATCGCCTTTTACTTATCACTGTGTAAGGAGTTGCTTTGTATTTTTACAGCATTTTTGCTGCATAAATATGCCACACATTTCTTTTAGAACAACATCATAGAAAACACAGTTCATCTTGGTAAGTTTTAGAACATCGCTATTTATAAAGCATGGAGCAACTCTCCCTAAAAATATTTAAGTGTTTGGCAAATAAAACACATTGAAGCCATCAGCAAAATATGTGCTAAAGGCTATGCTGTCCTTGCTATCACTGCTTTAAAGAAACATCAAGAAAAAAATAATATTCTCTGTGAGCCTTTAGCAGCCTCTTACAGAAATCATCTGCTTCTTCACCACCTCCTCTCCTTTGGAAGAGAAAAAGAACTGAGCATGATCCCAAAAAGGAAAAGTAGAGAGTGTGTAAAATGGGAAGAAATTATTTTCTTGTTTTTAAAGGTAGACAAGTTGTGATAATGATCAGGCAACCAGAATCGATGGCATTTTGTGATCTTACAGGAAACATCTGTGATGTCAGACTATCAGTAAGCCTGGCCCAACTAGTGCCCTTTATTGCTGTAATGTTCTCAAAGTTCTTTTTTCAAAACTTGAAATGCCCTTTATTAATAGACTCGAAGGGCATTTCTAATTCACAAAAACTATTATGGGGGTCCAATATCTAAATCCATTTCTCCCTTGTCAGAGTTTTGATGCTGTGATTACTTTGGTCCAGTTCTTGTTTATGTCACGTTGCCTTAGTTTCAATCCTAGCGACTGATCAATCACTCACAATTCAATCACTCAAATAAATTCAGTCACAAAAATTCAATCACTCCCAATATAAATAACACACTGAGGCTATGTGTGACTCAGTACAAACTTAAATATTTCTTCAGCCCTACAGTGAAAAAACAAATAATGACCCACATTTTGGATGCATTATTCCCACCCTTTATACACTGATACTGCCTTGCCACCCGGTAGAAAAAAGAAATGACTTCATTTGTCACCCATTCCTGACATAGAAGAATATCATTTTGTGTAGGGTTTAAACTTGACTAAATATTTCGAAGAAACCTCCCACTAATATTTTCCAACACGATGATCACATTGCCTTAAGGGGAACCTCATTAATAAAAACCACAAATATTGGGAATGAGAAAGTAAATAGCAAAACTAAAACAATGCATGTGTTCAGGGAAGCGGTTGTCTAATGAAAAGGGTGCCTGAGAGAACCATTAATCTGGAGAGGCAGAAGGTGTTTAACAGGCATCAGAGGCAGGTGGACCCAGGCTATGCTGCATATGAGCTGTGTAAACCAGGCAAATAATTGATCCTTTCTGAGTTCCTGTGTCCCCACTGGCACAAGAGAAAAATACAGATTCCATGTTTCTGTTGAGGATTACAGATACTGAATATAAAGCATCTAGTCATAGTAAGTGATAAATGAAACATCTTGTCATTCATTGTTATATTATTTCCATTTTAACACCTAGAGTGTTTTTAAAATGTGTCAAAGCATCCACACATGTTTTATTTAAATGTAATGCACACTGAAGCATTTGGCCCAATTTTTTTTCCAGCTTCTAAAAGCTGATTTGTACAGTGATGACCCAGTACCTGTGAAGTTTAGGCCATATCACCAGGGAACTCTTTATTCCAAAATGTCAGTGGCCTGATTTAGGATACACTTTGCACAGGCTGGTTAATGGTGAGGAGACTGGAAGCATAGAGGTTCCCCTATAACTATTTAAGGCACCATAAGAGGGCTAAGGTGCTGTGATTAGTTACGACATAAATTGGGAGAAGGCACAAGACAGGGCCAGTAGGGGCAGCAGACCTGACCACACTAAAAATAAAGCAACCAGAGGGACCCAAGCATCTGCGGGGCTGCAGACTCCTCAGAGCTGCTCACAGCACTTCCACCATTCCTGTAACGAGTCCTGGAAAAGGCTAGGGCACATTGTGGAACTTTCAGTTGCTATAAAAAAAACACTGGCTCATTTTCTTTTCACACTCAGATTATCCATACAAGGAGCTTTTTGCTTCTCAAAGTATGGTCCAAGAACCAGCTGCCTGGGCAGCACCTGGGAGCTTATTAGAAATGCAGAATTGGCCGGGAGTGGTGGCTCATGCCTGTAATCCCAGCACTTTGGAAGGCCGAGGCGGGCAGATTGCTTGAGGTCAGGAGCTCAAGACCAGCCCAGCCAACATGGTGAAACCCCGTCTCTACTAAAAAAAGCAAAAATCAGCCGGGCATTGTGGTGCATGCCTGTAATCCCAGCACTTTGGAAGGCCGAGGCGGGCAGACTGCTTGAGGTCAGGAGCTCAAGACCAGCCCGGCCAACATGGTGAAACCCTGTCTCTACTAAAAAAAGCAAAAATCAGCCGGGCATTGTGGTGCATGCCTGTAATCCCAGCTCTTTGGGAAGCTGAGGCAGGAGAATCACTTGAACCTGGAAGGTGGAGGTTGCCATGAGCCAAGATCGCACCACTGCACTCCAGCCTGGGTAACAGAGTGAGACTCCATCAAAAAAAAAAAAAACAAAAAAACGAAACACAGAATCACCCCAGGATCACCCCAGACCTATTGAATCAGGATCTGCATTTTAATAAGGTTTCTCAGTTGATTCGTATGCACATCGAAGTTTGAGGCTTTAGTCTGCACATATTGGGGTATTGTGTGTATGGAGTGGCTGAACAGGGTGGAGAACGCTTAATTTTTGAGTAGTACAGAAGAAACTGAGACCCAGAGAGTTTTAGTAACTTTTCTAAGTGCACCTATCCCTGAATGATTCCAAAATCCATGCTCTTTCACTATTATTCCACAATTTTCATTACTTGAAAAATAGGAACTCTTCAAACTTGAGCTGCATGCCTGTTAAAGAATACATATGTCTTTGTCTACGGCCATACCACCCTGCACGTGCCTGATTTTGTCGAATACATATGTTTTCTATATAAAATTTCCTCCAGACAAATAGTGGTTAGCAGGATTAGTACAGATCGTCCCAGGTGGGTTGGGGGAAGGGAGAGTGGGAGTAGGGATGGAAATAAAACTCAAACCAGGGCAAGTAATTTCCCCATAATGCAGCACAGACTCTTCTATTAATAGAATAAGACTATATGTGAATTCTCCTTGTCTCAAACCCTAAGACCTGCTTCTAGCCTTGAGCTTCTTAAGACACTGCTTCCTGCCTCAATGGTACATGAAACATGCCTTCCTTTGTCTTGATGCCCATTCTGACCATAGCATCCTCTATTAAGTGCTGATGTACTATATTTAAATTTTCCCATTGATTTCTTTTGTGAGTTATAACTAAAAAGTAACTGTGGAATGTTGGCATTAACAATGTTTGACAAACTAATCAGTTTCTTTTTTTGTTTTTGTTTTTTTGAGACAGAGTCTCGCTTTGTTGCCCAGGCTGGAGTGCAGTGGCGTGATCTCAGCTCACTGCAAGCTCCGCCTCCCGGATTCACGCCATTCTCCTGCCTCAGCCTCCCAAGTAGCTGGGACTACAGGTGCCCACCACCGTGCCTGGCTAATTTTTTGTATTTTTAGTAGAGACGGGGTTTCACCGTGTTAGCCAGGATGGTCTCAATCTCCTGACCTCATGATCCGCCTGCCTTGGCCTCCCAAAGTGCTGGGATTACAGGCGTGAGCCACTGCACTCAGGTGGTATGATCTTTTAAACAGATATGCTACCCATTCAGAGCTTGACAGACATGTTTTATCCTTGGCAAATAGGAGGTGAAGCTGTGGAGATTGCATGGTGAGGCAGGGAGGAAGCCGGAAAATAAGCAGCCCAAGTTTCCTCTTCTCTTGCCCTCTCATTCTTCTGATGGTACTTCCCTTGGCCAAGCCCAACAGGAAGCCAGAGGCCAAGGGAGCCAGATGATAGTCTGTAGAGGTTGGACAATCAGGGCACAGAAAAGACATAGGTAGTGAATGGATCTGCAACAGAAACAGAATAATAAGCAAGTGGAGGATGTTCTAAAATGGCCACTGTCTCCACAGTGGATGAAAGAGCTGCTTGGGAATGGAGCCTGCCTGAAGTTGGAGGCCATGAATTTATAGTGGCACTTGCCAGTGCAGACACGTGACTACCTCCTGGAGTGCCCAGAAGTCCAGTTGTAAGCCTGGAGAAATGGGACGGTTTGGCTGACTTGGAGTTTTGTAGGCAGGAGAAATGAAAACACAGTGGAGGTGAGGAATTTGACACTGGAAAAACATCAGTGATGGACAATGACATGTAATGTTTGTGAATAAGATATTGAAAAGAGGAAGCCACTAATAGGAAAAAAAAAGTCAAATTTCTGGAGGTGAGACCCAGGGGTACACTGCTGTGCTTCTCAGTGGTCTCTGGAGAGTCACAGCGTCTCTGAGTGGACAGCAAACTGGGCCAAAACAGGGATTTATTTCTATTGTTCAGCCTCCTGTCATGAGCATCTCTTCAGGTCGTGTTGGTTTGTTTTTGTCTGGCACATCTTTTTGTGCTGGTGAACAGCAGCTTCTATATTCCACATAGATATCATCAGACTATAAATCACAATGCCCACCTGGCTCCCGGTCACACTGGTGACATCGTCCAGGGCATTGGATTTTGAGCACTGTAGCATGCCATTTACATGCTACCATATACTCATCCAAGGAATGAGCACATAGCTAACAAAATCCAATCAGAGCCCTTCCACAGGACTGACGTGTGGACAAGGGGAGAGAGAAGACCTCTATTCCTGTTGTATTGCATCTTATCGTATTGTATTCTACTGTATTGCACTGTATTGTATCCCTATGGCACTGTAAGCCAAAGTCTGCAAGCCTAGGTCTGCCAAGAGCCAGCTCGGCTCTCAGGTGGAGAAAATCTATCAGAAACAGGAGGAAAAATATAAGACCAACATTCAAAAAGACAGACAAGAAGAACAAAAAGATGTAGAGATAAAATGCCCTGACAACATCATTTGAGGTCCTCAATCCAGTAGTATATGGATCTATCCCTTTGACTGCCAAGGTTAATGAGACAATAAAGTCCCTTTTATGCTGATTTTTACAGGGTTCCAACTGGTTTTTGTAGGGTTTCTGCTGCTTCTCACCAAAAGGAAGCTGAGTAATACAATAGTCTGGACCTGTCACAAGTGCCTAACTTGGTCCTGGAACTGGCTGGTTATTTGGAACTCCATGTAGGGCTTGGGCTGAACCTCCCTGGGCTGTTCTCCTGGCCAGAAGGACTCAGGCTGTTACCTACCCTGAGTCCCTCTAACTTGAAAGTTCCTCAGGCCCAGTCAAAAGTCACTCTGCCATGAAGACCACCCAGGCCACCCAGATACCTGTGGTCATTCCACCTTTCACCTGGAGCTAATTCAGTTCAGCGTCATTGAATGATGACAACATAATCAGAGACTCAGAGACTTTTCAGGCCTGATACAAATTACAGTGTGTGAAGAGCTGGCCAAGCCCCTTAATTTTACAGATGGGTAAACTGAGACCAGGAAGGCTCAGAGACTTGCCCATGGGCACTCAACTATAAAGCACTGGAGGAGGACGGGGAAGGGACCTAATATTTGTCTAAATGTATTGAGCAATTACCATGTGCCACATTGTGAGCTTTACAAATGTCCCCTCATTCTCCAAACCACCCTGCAAAGTTGGGCTTACTACTGCCATTTTCCAGATGAGGATGCCGAGGATCACAGATTTTTAATAACTTGCCAGGGACAATTTAATGGCTGAGCTGGAATGCATGCCTTGGTCTCTCTGCTTCAGTGCCCTCCCACATTTGTTGTTTGTTTGTTTGTTTGTTTTTGAAAAAGGGTCTTGCTCTGTCACCCAGGCAGGGGTACAGTGGCATGATCACGGCTCACTGCAGCCCCTCCAGGGCTCAAAGAATTTTCCTGCCTCAGCCTCTGGAGTAACTGGGGCTGCAGGCAGGGCACACACCACCATACCTGGCTAATTTTTTGTATTTTTTTTTGTAAAGGAAGGGTTTTGCCATGTTGCCCAGGCTGTTCTCAGACTCCTGGGCTCAAGCAATTCACCCATCTCAGCCTCCCAAAGTGCTGAGGTTACAGGCATGAGCCACCACGCCCTGCACCCTCCTGCCTTTTTTAAACTCTGCAGCGTTAGCTCCCCATTCCAAAGATAGAATAAAAATCTGAAGAAGAGTTATAATATAGCTTTAATTTTAAGATATACCAAGTAGATACTGTCTGGGTTATACTGGGAGCTGGTCTTTCCAATAATCTCTACACCATAAAATATTTCTCACTGTGACCTTTAAGGAATATTTTACCATACATTATAGCCCTAAGCAGTGAAATATGTTACAAAAACTCCAAACTTCGAATACCTTCTTCCATGAGCATGATGGAACAGGAAGGAAATGGAAAACAAAAGACTCTCCCTGTCAAAATAAAATGTAGCTGACTTCTGCCAAAGCAGTTATTCCTGGAATGTCTAAATTATTAAACCAGGGGCTGTGATAGAGAAGTCAACTATTTCATTCTCTTCACTCCTGCAAAAAGCCCTCTAGAAGCTCTATTCAGCAACAGAAGAAAAAATTCTTCTGGGGACTATGCAAAATTCGGTTTTATTTGAAAGAAAATCCTGCCATCTCCTTGGCAAGAGCTGTATGCCATGCACAGGAGATAAAACAGGGTGATCCAAACAGCCCAATTTCACCCTAGGGCCTCCAGACTTCCTCCTGGGCATGGGCCTTCCCCAACTCAGCTTTAAAGGGCTGCCAGTTGCAAGGCACAGAATCAAAGAGCAAGCACATTGTCCCTCTGACTCCAAGAACCCCAGATTCTTGAATGTTCATTTCTGTTATTATTAATGATAGCTAACATTTATTGAGCACTAAGCATGCTATGTATGTACTTAACGTGCATCGTCTCATTTAAATGCCACAACAGGCCAGGCACCATGGCTCATGCCTGTAATCCCAGCACTTTGGGAGGCCGAGGTGTGTGGATCACTTCAGGTCAGGAGTTCGAGACCAGCTCAGCTAACATGGTGAAACCCTGTCTCTACTAAAAATGCAAAAATTAGCCAGGCGTGGTGGCACACACCTGTAATCTCAGCTACTTGGGAGGCTGAGGCAGGAGAATTGCTTGAACCCGGGAGGCAGAGGTTGCAGCACAGAGATCATGCCACTGCACTCCAGCCTGGATGACAGAACGAGACTCCATCTCAAAAAAATAAAAATAAAAAATAAATGACACAACAATTCTATAAAGTAGATAGCCCCCATTATCTTTATTTTGTAAATGAGGAAATTAAGTCTTAGAAAGGTAAAGTAATTTGTTTGAGAGAAACATCTGTTTTGTGCCTCCAGCATGGAGCCATCTTGGGGGAGATGAGGCAGGAAGGGAAGGAAGTCAGTCTTTCTAGCATCTACTATGCGACCAACACCGAACTAGGCACTTTGTTTCTTATCTCTTCTTCACCATAAGCCTGGTTTCTATAAGACAGCCCTATTTTGTGTAAGAGTTAACTAAGAACTCAGAGAAATTCAGTTAACTAGACTATAGCTAGTAGATGGTTGAGTGATGATTTGATGCAGATCACCTGTTCCTAATATACTTTTCTATATACGCCATATGTGTATAGATTATTTGTATCCTGGCTCTGTGATACTAGCTGCATAATTTTGGGCAAGTCCCTGCGCTTTAGTTTCCCCATTTTTAAAGGAGGAATAATATTCCCTCCCAAATAGAAATTGGGAGCCAACTAAGATAATGTTTCGGAACTCTTACCATGTTCTATAATATTTTTTCCTACAAGCATCTCCTTCCTCTGATTTCTGTGGTGCCAGGTTGACACCCTTTTTAGATACCTCCCTGCTCATCAATGCTTCTTAGTGGCTTATGGGAGATGTGGGGAGAGGAGTACTATAATATGAGTCCCTTGGGGCCTATTCATTCTGCAAAACCCACATCTTGGGGTGGACTTGTCACTCACTGGTTGTGCAGTAAATGTTGATTGTTAAGGATCTTCTGCTGTCTTCAATCATGGAAACTACAAATGTCCTTGGAAACTCCCAAATCTATTAATGAGTCATTTGGCCTGTTGGTCATCTTTGGGAGACTTTAGACTCTGCCCCTTTAGGAATCCTGGCCATAACCTCACAGTCTCTTTTATAAAATCTAAACTCCCAAAGCAATCTGCCGCCCCCAATATCCATTATATTTTCCTCTGAAGAACTACTTCCTCTAATAAACATGGGATTCGATTTTACTTTTTTAAATTTCATTTTCACCAAAGATTTTGGAACAATATATAAAGGAAGGGATATTCATACCCACTCCTGTGGTATTCAGCCACAGTAAGAATTAGGCAGTCCCAGAACTATAGATTTGCTTTTCTGCTCCTTAAGCCAAATGGCTTTCTTGGTGTTCATGTGAGCCACATGGATGAGAAACCCATTACATTAACTATGTAGTGACCAACAGTGCAGATTAGTCTGGTAGGGCATTTACAGAGAGGCATTCTAGAGGATGATGCCTGAATCAGTATCACTGTGTGCATCTGGTGTTTAGATGATAAACTTTAGACCTGCATTGCTCTTGAGCTAGGCATTTTATCAATATTTCAGTAATGTAAGAACAAAATATCTCAAAGGATTACAAAGAATACAACATTGTTCATTCACAAGACACACAGTTTCACAAAAAAATCATTAGTTCTCAAAGTGTTTTCCTGACCAGAAGCATCAATATCGCCTGGAAACTTTTTAGAAATTAAAATTATCAGACCTCAGAATCAGCATGTCAGCATCATTCTGGTGGCCTGATCTCATGGCATCCTATAAGAGAGATACCATGCCATCCAGTGGAAGCTATCTGCTTGCCAGGATGCCCTTCTAGAACTGAGAAATGGAGCAAAATAACCCCATAGGTGTGAGTCCTGAAGCTCCTGTGAGGTGTGAGTCCTGAAGCTCCTGGTCAACCCCACAAATAGGGGAAGTGAGAGTGTGAATAGTCAGAGAGCACCCTGAAGGTGAGAAAGGAAGGCCAGGGCCTACACTCGGCCTCATTCGGGTTCAGAGCACCCTGCCCAGATGGCACTGCCAGCCCTGGCAAGTTCTAAGCACCAGAAAGGCACTTAGAAAACTTTGAAGAAGAGACTTCAGGGCACAGGAGTCCCTGAGGCTGGGGTTTGGGGAAAGGACAGTGGATGGCATGGAGCCTGGGGCAAAAGCCCTGGTGGCCCAGGTCTAAGCACACTATTGACCTCCGTCTGCAAACTCTCTCCACTTATTGCTAAGCACCAGCCTCTACTTTCCCTTAGGCCAGTCTTTGTATATCCATAGATCCCAGCATAGCATTCTGCACGTAAGAAGAGCTCAATAAAGTTTGTTAACTGTTCCACGCATAAATCTTATGGTTATTTTAATTAAAAGAAAAACTACACTATTTGTGCTCTGAATTAATACCACATGCTGTGGAAAGCTTGTCTGAGTCACAAGGTGATCACAGCAAGTCAACAGCAGACTTGAGATCAGGAGGTTACTAATCAGCTCCTTCTGACTCTGAACACCACTGCTTTCTACTATACCATGTGGCTCCGGGCCCATCAAAAGTCATAAAGACCTGAACTTGGGAAGACTGGATTAGGTGAAAATCAAATAGGGAATGGAGTTAAAAAAGGTCTCTGGTAGAAATCCCTAAAATAAAGAGTATACAACCAAACTATGGCTACAATAGTAGGTCTCCTGGAGGAGAGGGATCATTTGACTTCCTGCAAACTGTTCATCCAGACTGCTGTGGTTTTAAAACAAATCATTTGATACTCCTCCCACAGAAGATGGAGTCTAATTCTCCCTCCTTGATGTGGGCTGGCTTTGGCAACTCATTTCTAATAACTTGAATGTAGCAAAAGAGACAGTATCTTCTGAGGTAGGTTAGAAAAGCAACACAGCTCCCTCCTAGCATTTTCTCTCTCTTGAAGATGTCTTGGGAGTCTCCAATCAACATGTGAAAAAAATCTGGCTACTCTGAAGCCAATCTGCTGGGGAAATCATATAGAAATAGAGAGAGATGGCCATCGGGCACCAATTGTTCCAGACCTCGGTTGTTTGCATCAACCACCAAACACGTGAGTAGGGAACATTCAAATAATTTCATTCCTCCACCTTCAGCTGCCAAAGCTGGTATCAAGTGGCTCAGAGACAGGGTGCTCCCCCTAAGCCCTGGCTAAGTTACAGATTCCTAAGTAGAATATTGGTGTCTTTAGACACTAAGTCTTGAAGTGATTTGTTCCATGGCATTGCATAACTAGAACATAGTCCAAACCAAAGGAGGTAAAACATTCCTGTCAAACAGAGGAGGACAACTGCCAAATATTACTACTTAGAAGGATGGTTTTCAGCATCTATAAATAACACATTTTTGCCTATTTTCTCCAGTAAAGGATATGGACAAGTATACACATTCCTCCCCGCCAGGAACAAAGAGCCAGTAAAATAGGGGAAGTGTTTAGTGCCTATTAGAGCTGCCCATGAAATTTGAACATGTTATTCTAAATGAGATTTTCACATTCATTTCAAAATTACTTGAAATCAATTCAGCATTTTTTCCCCCTCCAGGACTTCTCTTTTGCTGGGATTTTACCAGATTTTCGGGTTGGAGGAAAATTTTACTTTGTGAATATTCCGTTCATGTTATTTGTTTGCTCTACTTAGAAAATCTGTTGATTTTTTTCATATCTCTGTTGATTTTTTTCATATCTCTGGAATATTCTTTGCTGTTCCTAGGGCCTAGCCTGTTGTATCTCATGTAGCTTTTGCTCCCTACTCATATTTTTCCTGTTGATGCCTCTTTTAGAATAATTGACTCTCAGTTTTGGTTTCTCCACTAAACTCTCTTGGATCATTCAAGCATTCTGTATTTTTAAGTCCTCTCTCAGCCCTGTGCCATTCAACCCCCAGGGCCCCTGACCTGGTCTAGCACCCTGGGCATCTGTTCTTTTCTGCCATCATCACTCTCCTGTCTGCATCTTCTTAATTTCTTTCATGAGTAATTACAATGGTCTCCTAACTGGTCTCCTTGTTTCCAATATCTTCCTCCTGAAATCCAGGCACCACGTTGCTGTATATCTTTCTAAAACACCCATCTCATAAAGTCAGGGGTTTAACACCTCCAGAGTCAAGTCTAAGGGCACAACAGCCCAAGGCTATTCCTGACCTAATCACTATGCTCCCCTCCAGGTTCATCACCCCTTTCCTCTCCCCATAGCAAATTTTCTAGTCATACCACTCTGCATATGGTTTCCTAAATACACCATGTTTTTCTGGGCTCCATCATATTTGAAAATAGTGCTCTCTCTCTTCCCCACCCTTCCTGCTGCACAATCACCTGTGGAATCCCTGTTTATCTTACAAAAATGCAACTCAGTTGTTACCTCTTCTAGGACAACTTCCCTGATCCCTCTAGAAAGAGTTACTAGTTCCTCTACCTTGCACATGCTTCTGTTGCTGCACATGTCACAGTGAAGGAATCTGGGTATTTACAAGTCTACCTCCCCTGCTAAACCATTAGCTCCTCGGGAGAAACGGTCCTATTCATCACCTAACAAAAAGCCATCTACACCGAAGAGGCTTAATAAATGCTTTTTCATTACATAGGACAGAATAAAATTAACAGCCAATCAGTGGAAGATTACCTGAATGATAGACCAAATATCTCTTCGAAAAAACAGCCTCTGGAAGCTAGCCAGGCAAACCTAAATGTATAAAGTTTATGTCACAATAACAAAACTTAAACTTGATCCATAGCTCTGTAGAAAGTGACTGAGCTGATTCAGTAAAAAGAGATTACTGGGTATATACCCAAAGGATTATAAATCTATAAAGACACATGCACAGGTATGTTTATTGTGGCATTGTTCACAATAGCGAAGACTTGGAACCAGCCCAAATGTCCATCAATGATAGACTGGATAAAGAAAATGTGGCACATATACACCATGGAATACTATGCAGCCATGAAAAAGGATGAGTTCATGTTCTTTGCCGGGACATGGATGAAGCTGGAAACCATCATTCTCAGCAAACTAACACAAGATCAGAAAACCAAACACCGCATGTTCTCACTCATAAGTGGGAGTTGAACAATGAGAACACATGGACACAGGGAGGGGAACATCACACACTGGGGCCTGTCATGGGGTGGGGGGCTAGAGGAGGAATAGCATTAGGAGAAATATCTAATGTAGATGACGGGTTGATGGGTGCATAAAACCACCATGGCACATGTATACCTATGTAACAAACCTGCATGTTCTGCACATGTACTCCAGAACTTAAAGTATAGTAAGAAAAAAAAGGAGATGAGGAGGTGGAGGGCCAACTCAATATAAACCATCTAAAAAGTAAGTTTTGTTGTTAGCTCATGTAATTCTGGTTAAAATTAACAAGGATTATGAGCTCTAAGAGGTGGAAAGTCATTCCTATCTTGTCCTTAACTCTGGTCCAATCCTTTCTTAGATTACTAGGTCTGAGCTTAATTTTCAAACTTTCATAAAAATGGAATGAAGTCACAAGGGGCCCAAAGAAGAAAAATAGAAATTATTAAGATTTGAAAATAGGAGTGATAAGAAAACATTAAAGATATTAGAGAAACAATTTCACTAGAAGGAATTACCCAAAAATATTACTTAAGAATGTGTGCAAAAGATTAGCTACAAGAAAGTTTATAGAAGCATTATTTTAAATTTTAAAAAAGTAAATTAAAAACAAGTGACCAAAATAGGAGATGATATCTTTACACATCAATACTTTGATAGACAAGATAGGAAAGTATAAGCATGGAACTATGTTCAATGATATAGTTATTGAACATCAGATTATAGTATATGTAGTAAAATTCTATTTTTATACATCTACATATGTATAAGTATGCATAGATAAAAGTCTGAAAGAGAATACAGTAAAACGTTGGCAATGATTATCTCTGGAATTTATTTTTTTCATTTTGCTCATCTACATTTTCCATGTTTTCTAAAATCATCATGTGTTGCTGTATAATTTTTTAAATTTAAAGTAATTTAAATGGTAGAAATTGGCACAAGTTAGCAGTGGATATAATCAGGAAACCTCTATAATCTTAGTTTCCTGGGAGCATAAAGTAAATATATGAGTGAATTAGACATAAAGCCAAAGGTAGGCTAGGGTGAATACAAGGAGATCTCACAATGCCAGGCAAACAAGTTGGGTCATTATTGTGTAAGCAATATGGAACTTTGAAACTTTTTGTTCACAGGAATGGCTCTAATATGGTTGTTATTTAGACAGATATTTGATGGGTAACACTGGGCTTGGTGACTAATTGGGTTGGTAGAAAGACAGGAAAGCAGAAGGCAATGTTTACTACTATAAGGTTTGAAGGCTAAGACATTGGGCAGAAGGTGATGGCTTAAATAGGCTAGAGAAAGAGGAGAGGAAAAAAATTGCAAATGCAGAAGGAAAGCATGAGTGAGCTGGACTCTGGACTTGTGCTCTAGTAGCCAGGCAACAGCTACTGTTGACCAGGGGTCCCCAACCCCCTGGAACCAGTACCTGGCCTGTAAGGAACCAGGTCACACAGCAGGAGGTGAGAGGCAGGCAAACCAGTGAAGCTTCATCTATATTCACAGTTGCCCCCCCATTGCTCACATTACCACCTGAGCTCTGCTTCCTGTCAGATCAGCAGTGGCAGCATTCTCATAAGAGCACAATCCCTTTTGGGAATTGCGCATGCAAGGGATCTAGGTTGAATGCTCCTTATGAGAACCTAATGCCTGATGATCTGTCACTGTCTCCCATCAGCCCCTGATGGCTGTCTAGTTGCAGGAAAACAAGCTCAGAGTTCTCATTGATTCTATATTATAGTGAGTTATATAATTATTTCATTATATATTACAATGTAATAATAATAGAAATAAAGTGCACAATAAATGTAATGTGCTTGAATTATCCCGAAACCATCCCCACCACCCTGGTCCGTGGAAAAATTGTCTTCCAAGAAACCAGTCCATGGTGCCAAAAAGGTTGGGGGCCACTGCTGTTGATTCTTGGGAACTTGATGTGGATCCTTTTTAGAGGACAAAAGAGTGTTAATACATGTGAATTTTACACAATTCTTGTAAACTTCAGATTCCCTAGACCAGTATTACATTTCAGAGACCAAATTTAACAAAGCAACTCTGAATCCACATAAATGTTTAGTAATTTGAGATAAATAAATTAAATGAATGTTGTTAATGTTCTGTTTTGATAGTGTCAAATTTTCCTTTTCACAATGAAGAATTCTTGGAATGAAACCCAGAGAAATATCTGTCAAGGAATCAGAAGAAATAATATAGAAAGTAATTTCTTTAATCTCAAGTATCTAAAACTGAAAAGACATTAAACAATCACAAAAACTGGAGGAAAAAAAAAGCAAAGGAAAATGAGAAGCATAATACTTTTAATTCTCTTTGTTGATATTTTAAGATAGTTCTTTACTAATTTATTCTCTGTTCTTTTCCAAAGAGATAGCTTGTTTCATCACCTTAATGTATTTATAGTCATTTATAATTATTTCAGAAAAGCTTTTCTGGTTCATTCCAAACTGGATTTTAGTGAGAAAGCACTGAGTAGAATGCTGATGTGTCTTCTCATTGACTTCATGATCTCCAATCCAAAAATTGGTACAATGAAACTTCATTCTGTATAATCACTAACCTCAAAGGACACATTATTGATTAAAGTACGTAAGTCTAGTTTGTACTCCAAATATTTAAAAGAATGAGAGGTGTTCAAACAGAAGAGTCTGTCCACTTATAAAAAAATAGACTAGTAGGTCTATTTTACACTAGACTACTCAAGAAGAAATCTCTCAATGTTCTTTCAAAAAGCCATTTGACATTGATACCCTGTGAGGAAATGACCCACTCACCACTCAACACTATAATGAGGACAGGCAGATTTAAATTTAGAAATTTGAATTCATTTCTTCTCTAACCTTTCCAGGAAGAGAGAAGGCTGCAGACCCACACAGATGTTCAAGCTTTGATTATGAATACCACCCAGTCCTCTTTACATGAGCCAAGCAGATAAATTCATCATCTGGATTGAATAGAGGCATTTTTTAAAAGACAGAACTGCACCCACCCAACATATGTCATCAAAGTATCAGTTTCCAAATGAGATATCAGAGAGAAGAGCTGAGAAGAAGATCTGAGAAGCATTACCCACCAGTGATAGGGAGAAACGCCTTAAGAAATATAGCCAGGCGCGATGATTCATGCCTGTAATCTCAGCACTTTGGGAGGCCGAGGTGGGCAGATCACCTGAGGTCAGGAGTTCAAGACCAGCCTGGCGAACATGGTGAAACCCCATCTCTAGTCTCTACAAAAAGACAAAAAATGAGGCATGATGGCAGTTGCCTGTAATCCCAGCTATTTGAGAGGCTGAGGCAGGAGAATCACTTGAACCGGGGAGGTAGAGGCCACAGTGAGGCAAGATCACACCATTGCACTCCAGCCTGGTCAACACAGCAAGAGTCTGTCTCAAAAAAAAAAATAAATAAATAAATAGAAATGCCATATTACCATTATTCACATTCTATAGATAAGAAACTGAGTCTGAGGGACACAAAATAACTTGAAGTTGCAGAGCCAGTAAGTGGCAGAATCAGAATTCAAATCCATATCTATCTCAGTCTAGACCCTGGAATGTCATTATGAGGCTTATAATATTCTCCTTATATCATTGATTCCTAATAGAGCAGTTGTACTTGAAAACACCTCAAAAGGAACACAGTCCTGTAACTTTACCCGGTGCTGTAATGCTTGCCACAAACTGTATGTCTTTCCACAAGCTGCATCCCCTGCCCCTGCCTAGTAGCTTCTACTTTAGTTTGCCTCCCACTTCTCAGGACCAGAAGAATCATTGAAGTCAAAACTTCTCAGGTCCATCCTGAGTGTCTGTTGGCTAGAACTTGTTGGAAGTGGCTCTCTCAGGCTCCTGTCTTTCATATGATACACAATCTAGTTCACGGTTCCTGTATGCAGAGCAGAGATGCTGAAATTGATCCTCCTTAAGACACATACACAGGCCAGACCTTCATCTGTGCTTGACACCTCTATGCCTGTGATCACCACTTGGCTTGGTCTAAGAGTCCTCAGATTCTTACAACTAGGACCGTTTAGGAGTTCAAGGTCCAAGGACCTTTTGCCAAGCCCCCAGAAGAAGGGCAATGGAGAAAAACTCTAGATGGTTATATAAGCAAAGCAACAGGGTAAATACATGCATGTTCATGGAGTTTTCATTTTATTCAAAGGCTTGGAGAAACAAAATGTGGAAAGTATCTGATAATTTAAAACAATTTTATAAAAGTTGACATGGATATATTACAGACTAAATAAAAATTCACATATATTTTTGAGATAAAACTAGAGAAGCAACAGATATGTCAATGACCTGCTTCAGGCCAGGCTCTCCATCTCCTTACAGGAGTGCATGCCTTCTTCTCCCCCTGCAGAAGTGCCTCAGGGATGAAAGTAGAGAGAACTCTCAGGGCATGCTCAAGGCCATGACTTCTACTCCAGCCATGCGCTTTTTCTGCCCTAAGGAGTTTGCTACATCAAACCTTACAGGGAAAAAAGGCATTGGGTGAATGATTTAGATAAGCTCTCTGCAGGAAGGACCTCTGCTTCTTTTTCTCACAAAGGGAATGGAAAATTTTCAGGAGGAAACTACGGAGTGTGGACTTAAGGGAAAAGAGCCCCTAAGCTGTTCCTGTTCCAGACCTGACTGAAAGAGCCAAGAAAATCCTCAAGGTTTCACACATGGATAGGGTGTCCATTTAGGGCTCTGCATTAATAAGGACAGTTTGATCCAGTTAATTCTTTGTTGTGAGGGGGCTATTCTATGCCCTTTGGAATGTTTAGCAGCATCCCTGGATTCTACCTACAAGATCCTCAGTTGTGACAACCCAAAGTGTCTCTAGACATTGCCAGTGTGCCCAGGGTTGAAAACCACTGAGTTAGGGGAAGAGAGTTGTAGCTTAGCTAATAATCAAATATTTGTTTTCTTAGAGTATCTTCTGTGCTATATATATCACCTAGGACTCAGAGAGGGTGCTATGGCTATAGTAGATGGAGTGAAATTCAGGATGTGATGATTCAGATTCCTATGCTGGCCACCATCCTCAGAACTAACACTACCTGAGCTGAGTACCTCAACAAAAGGCAGAGGGCCATGTACAGCTGCACAGGCTAGGAACTGCACAATTCCAGACAGTGCCCTTCACACAGTTTATGATGTGAAAGGAGCTCCTGGAGTCGTGCAATGAAGCAGCCTTGGATGTTGCAGTGTTTCAGCCATCTGTCTCCTGTCTGTAGAAAATGTCTTGGAAGAAGGAAAAATAAAACTAGTAAACAGTATATATGGGTCAGGAAATCATGAATCACTGTCTCAGCTTTAAAATGCGATACCACTTCCAGATGGCATCACATTCTCGAAAGTTAAAACAGAGCTTCAAATCTGAAAAATCTTGTAAAAAATGTTTCTTTTTAACACTTCTGTTTTGTTGCCAGGACTCTACTGGGTTACTGGAAAGCTGTAGAGAAGCTACATGGTGCAGTGGAGTGAGCTGGGGATTCCCTACGAGGAGGCTAAGATTTGAATCACGTTTCTACACCTAAGAGGTGTTTTGGTCCTTTGACAAGTTACTTAACCCCTGAGCCAGCTTTCTACTGATACATTGAAGAATGATAACAGTTATTCCTGCCCCAGAGTGTTGTGAGGATTAACAAAGAAATGATACCATGAGTGCACACATGTGTTGTAAAGGGTAAAGCAAAACACAAATGCTGCTCAATTTTACAGATAGATGGGGTCACTCGATAGCTTGCTGAAGATTTGAAACTGTTCTTTCAGAAGTCAAAGACATTTATATTTTAAAAGGTGTTCATTTTTAACATTTTTTGACATCTTCTCACCCATGTAATTTTACGTACCATTGTTCACAGCTTGTATTATTTTATGCTTATAGGTTATAGAGGTTATCTTATTGACGGAGAGTTAGTCTAATCACTGAAATATTGAAAGAAAATAGCACTTTATAGAACCTTGTTCAAAGTTTACCCAAAAGAAAGTACAATTTTCTGCCCTTAGCTTAATAATACATTTTTTCTAATTACAAAAGCAAGATATATGATCATTCATTCTTCTTTTCTCTACCAAAAAGTAAAGTTATTTAAACTCTAGAAATATGTTAACAGTTATATAATATTCTGCAAATGAATGTTCCATATTTATGAACTATTATCTCACCAACTTTTTATTTTTACCTTATATCCATCTATTTTTTTAAATTCCAAATTCCTGGAAGTAGAATTATAAAATTAAAGAGTTTGAATTTTTTTTTTTTTGAGACAGGGTCTCACTCTGTCACCCAAGCTGGAATTGTGCAGTGGTGAAATCATAGCTCACCACAGCCTTGACTTCTCTGGGGAGGATCAAGCAATCCTCCTGCCCCAGCTTCCTGAGCAACTGCACCTACAGGCAAGCACCACCATGCCCAGCTAATTTTTTCTAGTTTTCATAGAGATGGGGTCTCATTATGTTGCCCAAGCTGGTCTCAAACTCCTTGGCTCAAGCAATCGTCCCATCTTGGCCTCCCAAAATACTAGGATTGCAAACGTGAGCCACTGTACCTGGCCTGAATTTTTTCAAAGATCCTGGCTTCCATTTGCCTTCCAGAAAGAATTATATCAATTTGCACACATTTCAGCAATATGAGAATGTACCTAAATATTTTTAATACATTTATTCTCCTAATTTGCATATATTTGATTTATGATTTTATTAGTCATTAGTATCTCTTCTTATGTTTACGTGCTCTGCATATTTATTTTATGGGTCATTT
The DNA here is from genome assembly GCF_009828535.3 of Hylobates moloch. Classification (NCBI taxonomy): domain Eukaryota; kingdom Metazoa; phylum Chordata; class Mammalia; order Primates; family Hylobatidae; genus Hylobates; species Hylobates moloch. Next base: position 1,308,373 of record NW_026652318.1, read on the forward strand.
GTGTTTATAACTGATTTTTATGAATCTTTATATATTAAGTATATTAATCATTTGTCTCTCATATTTGGGTAATGGGCTTCACAGCCTATTTTTTTTTAGTTCAATATTATGTGCTTTCTTAACACTAAAAAGTTTAGTTTTGATGTAATCAAAACTATTGCTATTTTTCCTGTGATTTTTTTCTATTGCTTTTAAGTTAGAAAACCGTTTTTTATCCTGGGATCAAACATTTAAAATCACCTCTGTGATCTTTATGCTTTGCATAGTTTTATTTTTTTTTTGACACCTAAAATTCACGTTGGCTTATTGCACCAAGCAAGAGAGGATTCCAAAACAGATAAATACAAACAAAATGGTAAAAAAAAAAATCTAAATTCTTGTCTTTGAATACAAAAGTAAGCTCTATAAATTCAGAGTAGAAGCAGCAATCTTGAAGGCAAAGTCCTTTAGATTTTTTAAGAGCTGAATATTTCAAGAGGTAAAAGCTTTGGGTTCAAAGAGCAAAAGCCTGAAAGACTTGGGGCACAGATTTTAAATCATGAACCAGACAGCAGAGAAGCACCAGAGAGATCTCATAAGAGTAGAAATAAGAAGTTTCTCTGAACTGTGAGGAGCTCGAAGACAATCACAAGAGTAGCAAGATATGGCTGGGCATGGTGGCTAGCGTCTGTAATCCTAGCACTTTGGGAGGCTGAGGTGAGCAGATCACCTGAGGTCTGGAGTTCCAGACCAGCCTGGCCAACATGGTGAAACCCCATCTCCACTAAAAATACAAAATTAGCCAGATGTGGTGGCACATGCCTGTAATCCCAGCTACTCGGGAGGCTGAGGCAGGAGAATCGCTTGAACCAGGAGGTGGAAGTTGCAGTGAGCCGAGATTGCACCATTTTACTCCAGCCTGGGCAAGAAGAGCGAAACCCCATCTCAAAAAAAAAAAAACAAAAAAAATGAGTAGCGAGACAGAAGCAAACAGCAAATTCTCCAAGGATTCAGGTTTGCAGTGCCCAGGGCCACTTGGGGCAGCCACAGTAGAGTAGAAATGGCAGCACTGTCAGTTTAAGAATAGCAACCAACCCAAATGTCCAACAACGATAAACTGGATTAAGAAAATGTGGCACATATACATCATGGAATACCATGCAGCCATAAAAAATGATAAGCTCATGTCCTTTGTAGGGACATGGATGAAACTGGAAACCATCATTCTCAGCAAACTATTGCAAGGGCAAAAAAACAAACACCGCATGTCCTCACTCATAGGTGGGAACTGAACAATGAGAACACATGGACACAGGAAGGGGAACATCACACTCCGGGGACTGTTGTGGGGTGGGGGGAGGGGGGAGGGATAGCATTAGGAGATATACCTAATGCTAAATGAAGAGTTAATGGGTGCAGGACACCAACATGGCACATGTATACATATGTAACAAACCTGCACGTTGTGCACATGTACCCTAAAACTTAAAGTATAATAATAATTAAAAAAAAAAAGAATAGCATCCCCCACAAATGCTCCTGGATGGGGTGAAAGAGAGATTTGGATACCTTCCATTGGCTTCTGAGGGATGTGCTGAAAAGATTTGAGAATCAAAGGCCAGCGTGGCTGCTGAGGGCTCGCTGCTGTTTCGGCAAGGGTGGCCTGCAGCAGGGGCTGTGGGATGGACAGCCAGGCCAGGTGCCAGCTGCAGTGAGGTTGGCCCAAGTCAAAAGAGGGACAGCGCCCCTCATGGAAGAGTCGCTGTTTCTGGGAGGACAGAGCATAGCTTCCTCCGCCAGGGACACATGGAGCAGATGCTGTGGACAGATAAATCAACCACCCACACTGGCAGTGCAAACTCCGTCATAATGAAGCCAACAGGACAGAGGATGAGCTTAGATCTGGGCCTCTGTCCCCCGAGGCCATGCCCATGCCTGAGAGAAGTTTGTGGTCCCAGTGTGAAGGAAAAGTAGAGGGAGTAAAACCCCTAAGAGACCGAGTTTATATGAAAAGTGATTGAATTACCTAGTAGTAACCAGATTACATTTTCTACTCTCAGAGAAAACAGAAACTTATAAGCCATATTAATTATTATAATTGTCACATAATGGTACGTGAATATAAAAGGTATAAATATACAGTTAAGTATATTCAACATATATTATAATTATGTATAATATGGGATTAATATATATGCCTCTTTTCCACTGATTTGGGACACCACCTTCATCCTGTGTCAAATATGATGCATACTGACATCTGTTTCTCAGGTTGATTCCATTCATCTGTCTACTAGCTAAGATGATATTTAGCAGGTCTAGGCCCAGAAACTCAGGTTTGCTCGGTCTTGCAGCTTTCATTTTGATTGTATTCTGATTCTGTATTTTCCTACAGTCCTTTTCCTAGAAGCTGCCCACTCCCTAAATCCTGTAGGGTTTTCAGGTATCCTCCATTAATAAGCCTACATCATCCTCGCATCCTCAGCAACTGTGTATCTGTTGATTGACAATGATCAGCGGTGTGCTGAAACCAGCTCCTACCAGACCACAAGAGCCACTTCCGTGCATCTCCTCCCAATTCCACATTCAGTAATGTCACATTGATACTTTGATACTTGCTATGGTGAAAGTATTTACACCACAGAAATCAGCAGATGCTATAAATGTGGACTTTTGTTTTTAGAGAGCCAGCTTGCCAGCATACCATGGATTAGAAAGTCTCTGAAAGGCCCCAAGGTCCAGGACTCTTCAGCAGAACTAACTATACTATAACAAATGTATTAAAAATCTAAAATGAATGGTATAATTATCTGAATACTTAGTTTTACTGCATCAACACCCCGATAAAAATGTAATTTGAAACTGTGTGAGCTAAGGTGTTCTGTGTATAGTCCTTTTTTCTCTTTCTCTCCTTGATAGGATTCTTGAAGACTACTAAATATTGGATATCATCTGCATTAAAATCAGGAGGAAAAACAAGTTTTGACCTAGAACAATGTGATACTTTGGATTGTAAAAGAGGAATAAATAACATCTTGTATCAGATTCTGTCCCAGGAGGTCTTGCGTTATGAAATATAACTGCTTCAACAATTAGTACCTCTGCCCCTGGGAGATCTGGTTCTTGTTCTGCTACTCCCAGAGCAAGACCTGCAAAACCAATTGGTCAATAGCCTGCGTCAGATCAAAACCCTCTCTTGCCTTCCCTGGAAAAGCCTAGACAGGCTTCAGTTAGAATCACCGCAGACAGCCTTATCTATCTGGAGCACAAAGCCAACCAAAGGTAGCCCTGCACCGTGGGCCTGTGTGTGAGTGGGGACCTTGCACAGCCATCAGAAGACTCCACAGTGGTGGGCTCTCCATCTTTTCAGTTTCAAATATTCCTCACTCATCATGGCCCTCTAGTGAGGCAGCTCCTTCAAACACCCACACCTTTATCCAGTCTCTACGGACAACACAGTTCCTCAAAATTCATCTCTAAAATCATAGACTAGTAGACTCAGCAAGAGTCTCAGCGGTATTTTGCTTTCGTTTTCCTTTTACAGATAAGGCCCAGAGAAAGGTGGTCACTTGCCCAAAGTAATAGCAGATCCCTGGCAAAGGTAGAACAGGAATTCAGGACTGCCGAGTCCCAGCCCAGGGCCCTTTCTACTGAAATTCTGCCCTTCTCTCTTCCACTATCTCCCTTGGAGGTGGAAGGGAGAAGTAGCACCCTTGGGGGAAGAGAAGCAGCATCTTTACTACCTGTATTCTATAGCAGTCACAGGTTTTGGGGATCCCTAAATCCATGAGAATGTCAAGGGTCCCCCAGAAGCTTAACTAATGCACAAAGATTTCATAGAATTTAATTTTTAGGGTGACTATTCCTTTTATTTAACTGATTGAGTCATTTTTCTCAAACTTTCTAATATCTCCCCCAAATAATAGCTGAATTACAAAGCCACAAAATGGAGAGTATTTAATCAAGTGCTTCCTTTTAGAAATAATTCAAGGAAAAATAAATAAGATGTCTTACTTCATTCACCTAATTGCGTTAATCTCCCAATAGGCCCTCCTTCCATTATGCAAGTAACAGAAAAGAAAACAGAATCCTCTGTTTTTCAGTGTGAATAATAAATCATTTCTAAACAACAGACCTTAAGGAATCATTTCACCCTCAAGCTAGCTAGCTCAAGCTTTAAAAAAAAGAGTGTTACATTACTTAATTTTTTTTCAAATTTCTTTTTAGAACATACATCATAAATTATAAAAATAGACTTTCATGTGTGGCAATACTAACATTTTAATGGAAGAATAGTGAGTCTATGCCTTCATTTCTTTACTATTTGACTTATATTTAGACTATTCCCATTGTCTGAATGGGATAAGCTAAGCTGGTTCATTTTTATATCATATACAGAATTGCCAAATTACAATACTACATTCTGCGTGGTGTGTGTGTGTGTGTGTGTGTGTACATGTGTGTTAGAAGTCCCAGAAAACTGTCTCCCTCACCTTACAGACAAGAGAAATGAAACAAGGTGAGGTCATGGGCACACCCAAAGTCATGGAGCTAATTAGCCTCAAAGCCAGAAATAGAACCTACATCTCCTGACTCCCCAGAATGCATGCTGCTGATCATTCTCACAGAGTAAATAAAGCATCCTTCATCATCAATTTCCATTAGTTTTCACTTGCTATAGGAAAATTATAGTACCACTATTTCTAATAAATGTTTAGCCCTCATAATTATACACCCTTACTTTTTACATTGTGTAACATCAGAATAGATATACCTTGTCAATGACTCTTCTTCACCTTTAAAATATCACAGTTGTTATAGGGCAGAGGGAATAGAGCCCAGGTTTAGGAGTCAGAAACAGAATTTAAACCCCAATTCTGCTGTTTATAAGATTGGTAAAGTTGTGTAAGTTACTTGAGATACTTAAGTCTTTTGAGACTTCATTTTCTCATCCAAAAATACGATAATTAATAACTACTTTTGTAAGATTAGTGCAAATCCCCAAAGATAGTGTCTGGATTTGTGGGAGGGGTGTCTTTTTTGATATTTGAAATCTACCAATTTTCTGGTCTAAATTTATTAACTCATTAAATATTTATTAGGCACGTTTTATATGCCACACATTGTTCTGGGTGCTGGAGATACAATAGTGAACAAGGCAGACAATATTCTGCCCTCTTTCTGGTAAAGGGAAGACAGGCAACATAAAAATAAGAATATATATAAGGAAACAGTATAACATACTTAAGTAAACAACATAATGTCACAGAGGATAGAAGTTCCTATGAAGGAAATAGCAGGATGCTGGAAACTCTTGGGATGGGGAAGGGTTGTAACTTAGTAGTTAAGGAAGGCCACTCTGAGGGAATGACATTTGACTTGAAACCTAAAATATGAGATATTTTTTCTCCCTGGGAAAAGCTGGAGAAAAAACATCTCAGGTACAAGAAGAGCAAATGCAAAGAATAAAAGCAAGAATAAAGTTGACATATTTAAGAAACGAGAAACAACTAGAGAATGGTCTGAGAAGACAGAAAGTGTTGGGCAAAGTCCAGATCTTTAGGAATTTTTAGGCTACAGAAAAAGGTTTGGATCTAATTCTGTGAGTGGTGAGAAGTTGTGGAAGGGTTTTAAGGAAGAGAAGGCATGATTAGGCTATTTTAGCTCTCAGACTACTATATGGGAAAGACTATTAGGAGACATTAATGGAGCAGGGATGCCAACAGGAGGTTACTGTTGCTGTCCAGAATAGAGGTCATGGTGCCTTGGACTCAGATGATGGCAAGTAAGATGGAGAGAGGGGGCTGCATATCAGATGTGTTTCAGAGACATCACAGACAGAACTTTCTGATGAATTGGCTGTGTGATGTGGATGAACAAAAGGAATCAAAATGACACATGAGTTTTTGGCTTGAGCAACAGGGTAATTATACTTGGAAGGAAAAGATGGTGGGCAAAGGGTTTGAGAGGATGGAAGTCAAGAGAAGTATTCTGGACATGCAAAAGTTTAGCTGCCCATTGCACATCCAAGTGGAAATGCTAAGAAGGTAGATGGATATATATTACCAGAATTCCAGAGAGTTTAAAGGTACAGATTTGGGTGATACTGGTATGCATATGGTACGTAAAGCCACAGAACAGGATAAGAACACCTAAGGAAACAGAATACATAGAAAAGAGAACGTGGTTTAGTGCTAAGTACTCCACCACTATAGGTTGGGGAGAGTGGAGAGGAGTCTGCAACATAGACTGAAAGAGAGGGACCCCTGCCATGGTGGGAAAACTAGAAAATTGTGGTATCTCTAAAATGGAGTGAGACATTACAAAAACAGCAGCACTATCTTGTTTAAGGAATTTGTTCCTTTCTATGTCAACTATACACAGTTTATGGAGAGGATGTTTCACATGGGATTCTTCACACTGTTTGCAGAACACAGTGAGAACCTACATTTCATCCTTTCTACTTGCAGATCCTGGACACACCAATGCTGCTGTACCAGTGAGGGACTGGTTTCACTAGTTATTTCAACAGAGAGAATTTAATGTAAAGAATTGTTAACTCGGCTGGGTGTGTTGGCTCACGCCTGTAATCCCAGCACTTTGGGAGGCTGAGGCGGGTGGATCACAAGGTCAGGAGATCAAGGCCATCATGGTGAAACTCATCTCTACTAAAAACACAAAAAATTAGCTGGGTGTGGTGCCTGGCGCCTGTAGTCCCAGCTACTCAGGAGGCTGAGGCAGGAGAATGGCATGAACCCAGGAAGGTGGAGCTTGCAGTGAGCCGAGATCAGGCCACTGCACTCCATCCTGGGTGACAGAGCGAGACTCCAGCTCAAAAAAAAAAAAAATTGTTAACTCGATACTGAAAAATTGTCTTAGAGAAAGCAAGCACTCTTAAAGGAAGCAAATACAGTAAGAAGCTACCACCTGGAGGCCTTAAGGGTATGAAGGAAAGAGGTTGGAATTATTAATACGTAGACAATTAGAGGAGGGGCTCCTTGGAGCTGAGCCTCATGCCTCTGAGGAGTAGGTACTGCTGGCTGCTGCTAGTGCTCCTGAGTTCAGAAATGAGACTCACACAGGACCCAGATCTCAAGTTAGGGATATCAGCTAGCTGGTACTGGTGTCTCTGAGAGCATACAATAAAACTGAGTTTGCTTGTATTAGAAAAACTGCAAACTGAACTCAACTGCTACTAAGGGAATAAACTCTCCCTGCCAGGGTAAAGATGTGTTGCTAGGATGATGTTCTCAGAATCAGAAAGCAAGCAGAAAGCAAGTCTTTCTCCCTTCTCCAACTACCAGGCATCCCCTAATGACAGAGTGTAGCAGAGAGCCAGCTAGCAAAGCAGAAAGGGGTTAGCAGTCCCAGCCCCAGTGTCACAGAACAAACAAGCATGGTTTGGGATCATATATATATACATATATATATACACACACACTTTAAGTTCTGGGTTACATGTGCAGAACATGCAGTTTTGTTACATAGGTATACACATGCCCTGGTGGTTTGCTGCACCCATCAACCCATCACCTACATTAGGTATTTCTCCTAATGTTATCCCTTCCCTAGTCCCCCACCCGCCAACAGGCCCCTGTGTCTGATGTTCCCCTCCCTGTGCCCATGTGTTCTCATTGTCCAACTCCCACTTATGATGAGAACATGCAGTGTTTAGTTTTCTGATCTTGTGATAGTTTGCTGAGAATGATGGTTTCCAGCTTCATCCATGTCCTTGCAAAGGACATGAACTCATCCTTTTTTATGGCTGCATAGTATTCCATGGTGTATATGTGCCACATTTTCTTTATCCAGTCTATCACTGATGGATTTGTGTTGTTTCCAAGTCTTTGCTATTGTGAATAGTACCACAATAAACATACGTGTACATGTGTCTTTATCATAGAATGATTTATAATCCTTTGGATATAAGCCTAGTAATGGAATTGCTGGGTCAAATGGTATTTCCAGTTCTAAATCCTTGAGGAATCGCCACGCTATCTTCCACAATGGTTAAACTAATTTACACTCCCACCAACAGTGTAAAAGTGTTCCTATTTTTCCACAACCTCTCCAGCATCTGTTGTTTCCTGACTTTTTAATGATCGTCATTCTAACTGGCGTAAGATGGTATCTCATTGTGGTTTTGATTTGCATTTCTCTAATGACCAGTGATGATGAGCATTTTTTCATATGTTTGTTGGCTGCATAAATGTCTTCTTTTGAGAAATGTCTGTTCATAACCCTTGCCCATTTTTTGATGGGGTTGTTTTTTTCTTGCAAATTTGTTTAAGTTCCTTATAGATTCTGGATATTAGCCCTTTGTCAGATGGATAGATTGCAAAAATTTTCTCCCATTCTGAAATATGGGACTATGTTAAAAGACCAAATCTACGTTTGATTGGTGTACCTGAAAGTGACAGTTTTGGATCTTAAAGACAATATTTTAATAACTGCCATAGAAACGTCCTGAGAAAGCTAATCACTTGGCTCCTTTTAATCATAAGGCAAGGTGACTCAGCCCTCTGTTTTTCCATGCAAATTTGAGAAGTGCAACACTTTCCAACTACTGCTTTGAGTTTTAAGTCCTTTGCTGAGAAACACCAATTACTCAAAACAGAGCACACCTGTATGGTTTATTTTATTTTTTCCAAAAAAAAAAAAAAAAAAAAACTCTCTATGGGTCTGTTTATCTGGAAGTATTTTAATATTGAAATATTTTAATCAAATGCCATGTGAGAAGAGGAGAGGAGATTAAGAGATTCAGAAGGCAAGACAGGCCAGTGGGGAAAGGACTGTGAAAGAACCTTTGGGAACTGACAGTGAAGAAGAACTTTGGGAGGAGAACCAAAGTCTCTTTGGAGGATTCTTCTTAAATCTTACCAAGAAGTATGCAAAGACTAGTCTAGTAAATCTCCTTACAAAATCTGCATTAAAATTTTCAACACTCACAGATGTTTTATGGACTTGGATTTTATTAATAGTAGTAAAATAGATAATGTATGCATTTGGTACAAAAGACAAAACAAAAGTATACATTATAATAATTACGTCTTTCTCCCACTCTATCCTCCAGCCAATAAGCTCCCCTCCCGAAAGATACGAACAGATGCCATTTTTATTTGTCCTTTAACAAACATTCCACTTGTTATTTTTATTATTATCATGGATCTATTTTGTTCTTTTTATAGCTACATAATATTCCACAATATGGCTATGGCTGTGACATAATAAATTATTAATATTTAAATATGATGGGTATTTGGGTGGTTTACAATTCTTTTACTGTCATAAATAATGCTAGAGTGACTTTTCTTGTATATATATATATATAATTTTGTATATATCTATCAACACATTGCTGTTGGTAGCATAAAATGCACAATATTTATTTAGAAGAATTTGGCCATATTTTCAAAATTAAAGTGTACGATATAAACCCAGAAGATTTACTTCTAGAATTTTAACATACATATAATTGTATATGTATGTTGTATTGTATATGGATAAAATACAGTATGTATGGGAGGGAGTCATTCTGCTTGATAAAAGGAGAGAGAAGAGTCAGGAGGACTTTCTCTCACAGCTTAGGCACAAGCTCAGTCACAGAGGGGTAGAGCACCGAGAGGGCTCCTAGGGTCCATGATTCCAGGACCTCTTCTGGTCCAAGGCCAGAATAGAGTTTAACGGCCAGAAAACAGAGCCCCAGGCCTGGCAGCATTCACCACAAGCTGACTGAAGAGCCTTGGGGAATCAAATGGACATCACCAATAGTCAGGTAGCACTAACTGTGCACCTTGTTTGGTGGTAGCCATAGAGAGACTCCTCTGCTTCTGGAAAGGGGAGGGAAGGGTATGAAGGACTTTGTCTTGTGACTTGAGTGTCAGTATATGGAACTCCACCCAACACCGGAGCAGCAAGATACACAAAGCAAGTATTATTAAAGAGAGGGAGACCCTAATACAATACAATAAGACTGCAGCATCCCACTTTCAGCATTGGACAGATCTCCCAGACAGAAAATCAGCAAAGAAACATCAGACTTAATCTGCACTACAGACCAAATAGACCCGATCAATATTTACAGAACATTTCATTTAATGGCTGCAGAATACACATTTTTCTCCTCAGCACATGGATCATTCTTGAGGATAGACACTATATGTTAGCCCACAAAACAAGCCTTTAAAAAACCCAAAAATAATTAAAATTATATCAGGTATCTTCTCTGACCACAATGGAATGAAACTAGAAGTCAGTAACAACAGGAATTTTGGAAATTAAGTAAAATCATGAAAATTAAACAATATGCTCCTGAATGATCAGTAGGTTAATGAAGAAATTAAGAAGGAAATTTTAAAATTTCTTGAAACAAATAATAATGGAAACAAAAGATACCCAAATGTATGGCATACACCAAAAGCACAACTAAGAGGAAAGGTTATAGATACTAAGTGCCTGTATTTAAAAAGTAGAAGAACTTCAAATAAACAACCTCACAATGCATCTTAAAATACTAGAAAAGCAAGAGCAATCCAAACCCAAAATTAATAGAAGGAAAGAAATAATAAAGATCAGTGCAGAAATAAATGAAATTAAAATAAAGAAAACAATACAAAAGACCAACCCCAAACAATTAGTTCTTTTAAAAGATAAAATCAACACACCCTTGGCCAGACTAACTAAGAAAAAAAAGAGAGAAGATCAAAATACATAAAATCAGAAACATAAGAGGAGATGTTGTAACTGATACTACAGAAATGCAAAGGATCATTAGAGGCTACTTTGAGCAACTGTACATCAATAAATTGGGAAACCTAGAAGAAATGGATAAATTCCTAGACACAACCTACCAAGATTGAACAATGAAGAAATCCAAAACCTGAACAGTTCAATAACAAATACTGAGATCGAACCATAATAAAAAGTCTCCCAGCAAAGAAGAGCCCAGGACCTAAGGGCCTCACTGCTGAATTTTACCAAACATTTAAAGAACTAATGCCAATCCTACTCAAACTATTCTGAAAAATAGAGGAGAACATACTTTCAAACTTATTCTATGAGGCCAGTATGACCCTGATACCAAAACCAGACAAAGAAACGTTAAAAAAGAAAAATAAAAATAAAGACTATAGGCCAATATCCCTGATGAACATTTATGCAAAAGTCCTCAACCAAATACTAGCAAACTGAATTCAGCAACACATTAAAAAGTCAAATTATCCTTGTTCATAAATGATATGATTTAATAGTTGGAAGAACATAAAGACTCTACAAAAAAACTATTAGAAGTGATAGGCTGGGCGCGGTGGCTCACGCTTGTAATCCCAGCACTTTGGGAGGCCAAGGCGGGCAGATCACCAGGTCAGGAGATCGAGACCATGGTGAAACACCGTCTCTACTAAAAATACAAAAAAAAAAAAATTAGCCGGGCGCAGTGGCGGGTGCCTATAGTCCCAGCTACTCGGAGAGGCTGAGGCAGGAGAATGGCGTGAACCCGGGAGGCGGAGCTTACAGTGAGCCAAGATTGCGCCACTGCACTCCAGCCTGGGTGACAGAGCAAGACTCCGTCTCAAAAAAAAAAAAAAAAAAAAAAGAAAATGTAGTACACATACACAATGGAGTAGTATTCCGCCATAAAAAAGAACGAGATCCTGTCATTTGCAATAACATGGATGGAACTAGAGGTCAGTATGTTAAGCGAAATAAGCCAGGCACAGAAAGACAAGCTTCACATGTTCTCACTTATTTGTGGAAGCTAAAAATTACAGTTGAACTCATGGAGATAGAGCATAGAATGATGGTTACCAGAGGCTGGTAAGGGTAGTGAGCCCAGGGGTGGGGGCAGACGGGGGATGGTTAATGGGTACAAAAATATAGTTAGTTAGAATAAGTAAGACCGAGTATTTGATAGTACAACAGGGTGACTATAGTCAACAACAATTTATTGCACATTTTTAAATAACTAAAAGAGTATAAATAGATTGTTTGTAACACAAAGAAAGGATTAATACTTGAGGTGATGGATATTTTGTTTACCCTAATGTGATGTGATTATTACACATTATATGCTTGTATCTTATGTACCCCATAAATATATACATGTACTATGTATGCACAAAAATAAAAAATAAAACAAATAATATTGTGTGACCTGTGAAAAGTATATGAAATCAACATATTAGTGTCCAGAAATAAAGTGTAATCAGAACACAGCCATGCTTATTTATATTACATATTGTCTATGGCAGCTTTCACTCTACAATTGCAAATTTGAGTAGTTGTGACAGAAACTATATGGCCTACAAAGCCTAAAATACTATCTGGCCCTTTACAGGAAAGGTGTGCTGCCCCCATTGACTGTAGCAAATGCTGCTATTGCACTATCCTCATCCTCTTGGCCCTCTCGGGAGGACCTCTGTTGACTGCTCTCGACAATGCCAATGGCTTCCTGTGCCTGTCTGCCTTAGGATGCTCTCTGCCACGGACCAGTCAGGCCACAGAAGTTGATGCCCCAGGAGCCACATTTAACCAGTAAGGAATGGGAGTTCATGGATAAATAACTGAGCTTTTCCTCTCCTTTGTATATCAATTCTGAGAGGTGTTCTACACAGTTTATCAGAGTGTTCCCAGGGGAGGTGAGCCCCAGCTGTCTAAGCAGTATCCCACTCACAGATGTACTCATATTGGTTTCCTACCCTGTCTTTCTTTCCTATTGCTTCACATTGCCTCCTGGAATCTCCTCCCAAATAAGTTCCTCTTCCCCACCCAAGTCTTAGTCTTAGGGATTGTTTTTAGGAGGGTTGCCATTCCAATTATTTCTCTCCATTTCTCCCATGAATAGAGTTTTAACTGCTGAGAGCAACCCAGCTTTAGACTACAATTCCCAAAGTCTCTTATGGCTAGCTATGGCCATGTGCCTAATTTCTCACTATTGGATTCCAAGAGGAAATTATACAGGCTACTTCTATCTCATTTGATTAAAAAGACATGTCTGGCCCTGGGCTTTTTAACTGGGCTTGGACATTTTAGGGTGCATTTCAACCCCTAAACTGGAGTTAAAATGCACAAAGCAGCAACTCAGATTTAGCCATGTGAATGAGAATAACACCCTAGAAAATGATAGAGCAAGAAGATGGGAGAAACCCGGGTCCACAAATAGCTTCATGGAACCTAGTCCTAGGCCAGCTAGAATGTTTTGTGAAAAAGCAATAAACTTCTACCTAACTTGATCCTTCATTCTACTTGGGGTCTCTTTATTATACCAATTTAACTTCAATTAATATACTAAGAAAAATTACTTAGAAAAATTTAAGGAAAAATTGCTGTTCACAATAACAACCAAAGCTTTAAAATGCCTAATAATAAACTCAACATAAAATGTGCAAGACACAAATGAAGGAAGTTATAATACTTTGAAGTTGAAGAACTTGTAGAGACATTAATAAGTAGGCATACCATATTTTGGGTAAAAAGTTTTTCTATTTGAAGGATATGAGTTCCACAGATTTAATCTTAAATGTAATGCAATGGCACTTAAATACCCAAAAATATTTCTTAAAATAGAACCTAACTAAATAATTTAAAAATTTATCAGTTTAGAAAAACTTTAGAATAACAAGAATTTTTTTAAGAGATGAGGTCTTGCTCTGTTGCCCAGGTTGGAGTGCAGTTGCACAATCATAGCTCACTGCAGCCTCAAACTCCTGGGCTCAAGCAATCCTCCTGCCTCAGCCTCCCAAGTAGCTGGGACTATAGTTGCACACCAACTTTCCCAGTTAATTCACTTTATTTGTACAGACAAGGTCTCATTATGTTGGCCAGGCAAACTTCTGGCTTCAAGTAATCCTCTCGCCTCGGCCTCCCAAAGTGCTGAGATTTCAGGCATGAGCCACTGTGCCCAGCCTAACTAGAACTTTCTGGCAAAGAATAAACATGATGACAGATGTATTGTGTCAGTGCTCATTTTCAGAAAACAGAATCTATCTAATTAGCATAAGAAGAATCATTCTAGATATGAAGTACAGTTCCAGAACCATTGGGAAAGCGAACAAAACAGAACTTAGGCTGAGTTTCCAGGAACATCTCCCAAAGCCTCAACCAGGCCACCAAGAGAGCAGCTGCACCTCACAGAATCGGGAAGTGACTGGGTGCATAATGCCTCCCATTTGTCACAATCCGTATCAAGGTGGAGCCAGACAAGGGCACCTCCACCACAGTTGTGGTAGAAAACTCAGATGCACCCTCCTCTGTGCTTGCCAGCAGATGGCAAAGAGCAGCCTCCAAAACACTGTGTTCCATTTTCTCCTTCCAAATATTAAATCTCAAACAGAACTGCAACTGCAAGAGAAGCTGTGCAGTGTAGCTTTTAGCCTTCTCACATTTGAAAGGAACTGGATTAAATGTTGAACAAGCCCCTCTGCAGAAACTGCCATAGTAGAATTCCACCACAGGAGGAATCCTGTCCCTCAAAGGGACAAAAGTCAGTATCCAAAAACATGATCATTAATATATGAACATTTGGTAAAAGATAAATATGGCATCTCAAAGAAGTGAAAAAAGTATGACACATTTAATTAAATAAGTGTTGGAACAACTGGTAAGCCATTTATACAATTATAAAGCTACATCTTTCACACACCATGCAGAAAGAGCAATTCCAGATGGATTAAAAAACTAAATGTTGAAAAGCAAAAATATAAAAGTATAAGAAAAAATATAAGATAATATTTGTATTGCCTTGGAGTGAAAAAGGCCCTCTTAAGTGAGCTACAGACCCAGAAATCATAAAAGAAAAAAAACCTGACATATGTGACTCTACAATATTTAAAATTTCTACACCCTGAAGCCCACCATATTAAATTAAGATGAGTAACATACTGGGAGAAAATAGTTACAACATACACAAGATTAATAACTTCATTACCTAGAGATTACTTACAAATCAAATAAGAGCAGCTAAATAACCAATGTAAAAATTTACAAAAGATATATGGAGGTAATTATCAAAAAAATACAAATACAGTCATTCATTGCTTAATGAAAACAACCCCAATAGTCCCACAGACCAGCAGTCCCCAACCTTTTTGGCACCAGGGACTGATTTTGTGGAAGACAACGTTTCCACAGACAGGAAGGGGGGTTGAAGGGGTTGGGGTGAAGGTGGAGGGATGGTTTTATGATGACTCAAGCACATTAAATGTATTTTTAAATTCTCATAAGGATTGAGCAACCTAGACCCCTAGCATGCACAGTTCACAATAGGGTTTGCTAGGTTCTCTCTTATGAGAATCTAATGCTACTGCTGATAGGACAGGAGGTGGAGCTCAGGCAGTAATGCTGGCTTGCCTGCTGCTCACCTCCTGCTGTGCAGCCTGGTTCCTAACAGGCCACTGACTGGTACTGGTCCACAGGGTGGAGACAGTGAGTTGGAGATCCCTCACACAGACAGTTATTTTGGATAAACTGACCTACCAGTCTTAAAGCTTAAACCTTACAGCTTACATTTGTTTTATCTGAGTTCCTTCCTCAAGAAAGGACCCCCTAGGCTTCTCAAAAAGTATCAAAGAACTGAAACTCACCAGGTCACTGCATCCAATGAGATGCCAGACCCCTCATTTTGTTTCCTTACACTTCTCTAGTTCCTGTTTTCCAACACATTGCTACATTTCTTCCCTGCTATATAAAGCCCTAATTTTATTGGGTCAGGGAGATGGATTTGAGACTGATCTCTCATCTCCTCGACTGCAGCACCCAATAAAGCCTTCTTCCTTGGCAATATTTGTCTCAGTCATTGGCTTGCTGTGCAGCCAGCAGCAGGAACTAGACCAAACCGCTGGCATTCAGTAACATTAACAACAGGGGTCCACCGTAAGAAATGTGTCATTAGGCAATTTTGTTATTGTGTGAACCTCATAGAGTGTACTTACACAAACCTAGATGGTATATTGCCTACTGTACACTTAGGCTGTAGGGCATAGCCTATTGCTCCTAGGCTACAAATCTGGAAAGCATATTATTATACTGAATATTGTAGGCAATTATAACATAATGGTAAGTATGTGTGTATCTAAACATAGAAAAGGTAATGTGTTGCACTAAGACATTATGTCACTAGGTAAAAGGAACTTTTCAGATCCATTATAATCTTACAGGGCTACTGTCTAACATATAGTTCATCATCGACAAAAACATCATTATGCAGTGCATTACTATGGTTAATATATATATTCAGCTTCACTAGTAACCAGGAATATTCAAATGCTAGTAATAATTCACCATTTTCATCCACTAAAGTGACAATAGCTGGGAGTCATGGTTCATGCCTGTAATCCCAGCATTTTGGAAGGCTAAAGCAGGAGGATCACTTGAAACTAGGAGTTTAAGACCAGCCTGGGCAACATAAGGAGACCCTATCTCTACAAACAATAAAAAATTAGCCAGCCATGGTGGTGCTTGCCTGTGGTCCCAGCTACCCAGGAGGTTGAAGTGGGAGGATCTCTTGAGCCCAGGAAGTCAAGGCTACAGTGAGCCATGATCATGCCACTGCACTACAGCCTGGCTGACAGAGCAAGACCCTGTCTCAAAAAATAAATAAAGTGACAATGATTTAAAAGAGTAATAATAGTCATATTGAGGATGTCTGTTCTTGCTACTCTTATTGTATATTTATTGTATATTGTATTAGAGGGCTTCATCAGAAATAAACAGCAGAAAGATAAAATAAAAGATTAGAAATAAAGAATGACTGTCTACAAAGAAAGTCCCAAATAACCTATAAAATTTCTGATAAGAGATTTTCCGGGCAAGATGACCAAAAAGGAACAGCTCCGGTCTGCAGCTCCCAGCAAAACCAACAAAGGAGGCACGTTATTTCTGCATTGCCAACTGAGGTACCCAGTTCATCTCATGGGGACTGGTTACACAGTGGGTGCAGCCCATGGAGGGCAAGCTGAAGCAGGATAGGGTATCACCTCACCCAGGAAGGAAGCACAAGGGGTTGGGAAACTCACCCACCTAGCCAAGGGAAGCCGTGAGGGACCAAGCCATAAGGGATGGTGCACTCCGGCCCCAGATGCTATGCTTTTCCCACGGTATTCACAGCCTACAGCCCAGGAGATTCTCTCGGGTGACTACACCACAAGGGCCCTGGGTTTCAAGCACAAAACTAGATGGCCATTTAGGAAGACACTGAGCTAGCTGTGGGAGTTTTTTTTTGTTGTTTTTTTGTTTTTTGTTTTTTCACTTCAATGGCACCTGGAACCCCAGCAAGACAGAACCATTCACTCCCCCTGGAAAGGGGGCTGAAGCCAGGGAGCCAAGTGATCTTGCTCAGCAGATCCCACCCCCATATAAGATCCATTGGCTTGAAATACTCGCTGCCAGCACAGCAGTCTGAAGTGGACCTGGGATGCTCGAGCTTGGTGTGGGGAGAAGTGTCTGGCATTACTGAGGCTTGAGTAGGCAGTTTTCCCCTCACAGTGTAAACAAAGCTGCCAGGAAGTTTGGACTGGGCAGAACAAACCACAGTGCCACAAAGCCACTGTAGCCAGACTGCCTCTCTAGATTCCTCTTCTCTGGCAGGGCATCTCTGAAAGAAAAGCAGCAGCCCCAGTCAGGGGCTTATAGATAAAACTCCCATCTCCCTGGGACAGAGCACCTGGGGGAAAGGGCGGCTGCGGGTGCAGCTTCAGTAGACAAACAATTCTGCCTGCTGGCTCTGAAGAGAGCAGTGGATCTCCCAGCACAGCGCTTGAGCTCTGCTAAGGGACAGACTGCCGCCTCAAATGGGTCCCTGACCCCCATGCCTCCTGAAAAAGAGATACCTCCCAGCAGGGGTCGACAGACACCTCATACAGGAGAGCTTCAGCTGGCATCTGGCAGGCGCCTCTCTGGAATGAAGCTTCCAGAGGAAGGAGCAGGCAGCAATCTTTGCTGTTCTGCAGCCTCCACTGGTGATACCCAGGCAAACAGGGTCTGGAGTGGAACCCCAGCAAACTTTAGCAGACCTGCAGCAGAAGGGCCTGACTATTAGAAGGAAAACTGACAAGCAGAAAACAATAGCATCAACATCAACAAAAAGGATGACAATGCAAAAACTCCATCTGAAGTTCACCAACAGCAGACTAAAGGTAGATAAATCACAAAGATGAGGAAAACCAGTGCAAAAAGGCTGAAAATTCCAAAAACCAGAATGCCTCTTCTCCTCCAAAGGATCGCGACTCCTTGCCAGCAAGGGAACAAAGCTGGACAGAGAATGAGTTTGATGAATTGACAGAAGTAGGCTTCAGAAGGTGGGTAATAACAAACTCCTCCAAGCTAAAGGAGCATGTTCTAACCCAATGCAAGGAAGCTAAGAACATTGGTAAACGGTTAGAAGAATTGCTAACTAGAATAACCAGTTTAGAGAAGAACATAAATGACCTGATGGAGCTGAAAAACACAGCACAAGAACTTCGTGAAGAATACACAAGTATCAATAGCTGAATCGATAAGTAGAAGAAAAGATATCAGAGACTGAAGATCAACTTAATGAAATAAAGCATGAAGACAAGATTAGAGAAAAAAGAAGGAAAAGGAACAAAGCCTCCAAGAAATACGGGACAATGTTAAAAGACCAAATCTATGTTTGACTGGTGTACCTGAAAGTGATGGGGAGAATGGAACCAAGCTGGAAAACACACTTCAGGTTACTATCCAGGAGAACTTCCCCAACCTAGCAAGACAGACCAGCATTCAAATTCAGGAAGTACAGAGACCACCACAAAAATACTCCTCAAGAAGAGCAACTCCAAGACACATAATTGTCAGATTCACCAAGGTTGAAATGAAGGAAACAACGTTAAGGGCAGCCAGAGAGAAAGGTCAGGTTACCCACAAAGGGAAGCCCTTCAGACTAACAGTGGATCTCTCAGCAGAAAGCCTACAAGCCAGAAGAGAGTGGAGGCCGATATTCAACATTCTTAAAGAAAAGAATTTTCAACCCAGAATTTCATATCCAGCCAAACTAAGCTTCATAAGCAAAGGAGAAATAAAATCCTTTCCAGACAAGCAAATGCTGAGGGATTTTGTCACCACCAGGCCTGACTTACAAGAGCTCCTGAAGGAAGCACTAAATATGGAAAGGAAAAACCAGTACCAGACACTGCAAGAACAAACCAAAATGTAAAGACCATCGACACTATGAAGAAACTACGTCAACTAGAGGGCAAAATAACCAGCTAACATCATAATGACAGGATCAAATTCACACATAACAATATTAACCTTAAATGTAAATGGGCTGAATGTCCCAATTAAAAGGCACCAACTGGCAAATTGGATAAAGAGCCAAGACCCATTGGTGTGCTGTATTCAGGAGACCCATCTCATATGCAAAGACACACATAGGCTCAAAATAAAGGGATGGAGGAATATTTACCAAGCAAATGGAAAGCAAAAAAAAAAAAAAGCAGTGGTTGCAATCCTAGTCTCTGATAAAACAGACTTAAAGCCAACAAAGATCAAAAAAGACCAAGAAGGGCATTACATAATGGCAAAGGGATCAATGCAACAAGAAGAGCTAACTATCCTAAATATATATGCACCAAATACAGGAGCACCCAGATTCATAAAGCAAGTTCTTAGAGACCAACAGTGTGACTTAGACTCCCACACAATAATAGTGAGAGACTTTAACACCCCACTGTCTATATTAGACAGATAAACGAGACAGAAAATTAACAAAGACATCTACAGAACTCTCCACCTCAAATCAACAGAATATACATTCTTCTCAGCACCACATAGCACTTATACTAAAATTGACCACATAATTGGAAGTAAAATACTCCTCAGCAAATGCAAAAGTATGAAAATCATAACAAACAATCTCTCACACCACAGTACAATCAAATTACAACTCAGGTTTAAGAAACTCAAACTACACAACTACATGGAAACTGAACAACCTGCTCCTGAATGGCTACTGAATAAATAACGAAATTAAAGCAGAAATAAGTAAGTTCTTTGAAGCCAGTAAGAGCAAAGACACAATGTACCAGAATGTCTGGGACACAGCTAAACCAGTGTTTAGAGGAAAATATATAGTACCAAATCTCCACAGGAGAAAGTGGGAAAGATCTAAAATCAATACCCTAACATCCACAATTATAAGAAATAGAGAAGCAAGAGCAAACAAGTTCTAAAGCTAGCAGAAGACAAGAAATAACTAAGATCAGAGCAGAACTGGAGGAGATAGAGACATGAAAAACCCTTCAAAAATCCATAAATCCAGGAGCTGTTTTTTTTAAAGATTAACAAAATAGATACACCACTAGCCAGACTAATAAAAAAGGAAAGAGAGAAGAATCAAATAGATACAAAAAAAATGATAGTGGGGATATCACCACTGATCCCACAGAAAAACAAACTACCATTAGAGAACACTATAAACACCTCTATGCAAATAAACTAGAAAATTTAGAAGAAATGGATAAATTCCTGGACACATACACCCTCCCAAGACTAAACCAGGAAGAAGTTGAATCCCTGAACAGAAAAATAACAATTTCTGAAACTGAGGCAGTAATTAATAGTCTACCAACCAAAAAAAGCCCAGGCCCAGACAGATTCACAGCCGAATTCTACCAGAGGTACAAAGAGGAGCTGGTACCATTCCTTCTGAAACTATTCCAAACAATAGAAAAAGAGGGAATTCTCCATAACTCACTTTATGAGGCCAGCATCATCCAGATACCAAAACCTGGGAGAGACACAACAAAAAAAGAAAATTTCAGGCCAATATCCCTGATGAACATCGATGTGAAAATCCTCAATAAAATACTGGCAAACTGAATCCAGCAGCACATTAAAAAGCTTATTCACCACGATCAAGTCGGCTTCATCCCTGGGATGCAAGGCTGGTTCAACATATGCAAATCAATAAACATAATCCGTTACATAAACAACCAACGGCAAAAACCACATGATTATCTCAATAGATGCAGAAAAGGCCTTTGATAAAATTCTACACCCCTTTATGCTAAAAACTCAATAAAATAGTTATTGATGGAACATATCTCAAAATAATAAGAGCTATTTATGACAAACCCACTGCCTATATAATACCAAATGGGCAAAAACTGGAAGCATTCCCTTTGAAAACTGGCACAAGACAAGTTGCCCTCTCTCACCACTCCTATTCAACATAGTATTGGAAGTTCTGGCCAGGGCAATCAGACAAGAGAAAGAAATAAAGGGTATTCAAATAGGAAGAGAGGAAGTGAAATTGTCTCTGTCTGCAGATGACATGATAGTATATTTAGAAAACCCCATCTTCTCAGCCCAAAATCTCCTTAAGCTGATAAGCAACTTCAGCAAAGTCTCTGGATACAAAATCAATGTGCAAACATCACAAGCACTCCTATACACCAATAATAGACAGAGAGCCAAATCATGAGTGAACTCCCATTCACAATTGCTACAAAGAGAATAAAATACCTAGGAATCCAACTTACAAGGCACGTGAAGGCCCTCTTCAGGGAGAACTACAAACCACTGCTCAAGGAAATAAGAGAGGACAAAAACAAATGAGAAAACATTCCATGCTTATGGATAGGAAAAATCAATATCGTCAAAATGGCCATACTGCCCAAAGTAATTTATAGATTCAGTGCTATTCCCACCAATCTACCATTGACTTTCTTCACAGAATTAGGAAAAACTATTTTAAATTTCATATGGAAACAAAAAGAGCCCATACAGCCAAGACAATCCTAAGCAAAAAGAACAAACCCTGAGGCATCATGCTACCTGACTTCAAACTGTACTACAAGGCTACAGTAACCAAAACAGCATGGTACTGGTACCAAAATGGATATATAGACCAATGGAACCGAACAGAGGCCACAGAAATAACACCACACATCTACAACCATCTGATCTTTGACAAACCTGACAAAAACAAGCAATGGGGAAAGGATTCCCTATTTAATAAACGGTGTTGGGAAAACTGGCTAGCCATATGCAGAAAAAATTGAAACTAGACCTTTTCTTTACAATTTATACAAAAATTAACTCAAGATGGATTAAAGATTTAAATGTATGACCTAAAACCATAAAAACCCTAGAAGAAAACCTAGGCAACACCATTCAGGACATAGGCATGGGCAAAGATTTCATGACTAAAACACCAAAAGCAATGGCAACAAAAGCCAAAATTGACAATGAGATCTAATTAAACTAAAGAGCTTCTGCACAGCAAAAGAAACTATAATCAGAGTGAACAGGCAACCTACAGAATGGGAGAAAATTTTTGGAATCTATCCATCTGACAAAGGTCTAACATCCAGAATCTAGAAGGAACTGAAACAAATTTAGAAGAAAAAAACAACCCCATCAAAAAGCGGGTGAAGGATATGAACAGATACTTTATTTATTTATTTATTTTTTTTTTTTGAGACGGAGTCTTGCTCTGTCACCCAGGCTGGAGTACAGTGACGCGATCTCGGCTTGGCTCACTGCAAGCTCTACCTCCCGGGTTCATGCCATTCTCCTGCCTCAGCCTCCCAAGTAGCTGGGACTACAGGTGCCCACCACCACACCTGGCTAATTTGTTTTCTATTTTTAGTAGAGACAGGGTTTCATCCTGTTAGCCAGGATGGTCTTGATCTCCGGACCTCATGATCTGCCCACCTCAGCCTCCCAATGAACAGATACTTTTCAAAACAAGACATTTACGTGGCTAACAAACGTGAAAAAAAGCTCATCATCACTGGTTATTAGAGAAATGCAAATCAAAACCACAGTGAGATACCATCTCATGCCAGTTAGAATGACGATCATTACAAAGTCAGGAAACAACAGATGCTGGAGAGGATATGGAGAAATAGGAATGCTTTTACACTGTTGGCTGGGAGTGTAAATTAGTTCAACCATTGTGGAAGACAGTGTGGCGATTCCTCATGGATCTAGAACTAGCAATACCATTTGACACAGCCATCCCATTACTGGGTATATACCCAAAGGATTATAAATCATTCTACTATAAAGACACATGCACACATATGCTTATTGCGGCACTATTCACAATAGCAAAGACTTGGAACCAACCAAAATGCCCATTAGTGTTAGACTGGATAAAGAAAACGTGGCACATATATACCGTGGAATACTGTGCAGCCATAAAAAGGAATAAGTTCATGTCGTTTGCAGGGATGTGGATGAAGCTGGAAACCATCATTCCCAGCAAACTAACACAGGAACAGAAAACCAAACACCGCATGTTCTCATTCATAAGTGGGAGTTGAACAATGAGAACATATGGGCACAGGGAGGGGAACATCACACACCAGGGTCTGTCGGGGGTGGAGGGCAAGGGGAGTGATAGCATTAGGAGAAACACCTAATATAGATGACGGGTTGATGGGTGCAGCAAACCATCATGGCATATGCCTACATGTTCTGTACATGTATCCCAGGACTTAAAGTATAATTTTTAAAAAAATTCTAATAGAATTATAAGTAAGTTTAGCAAAGCTGAAAAACACAAGTCAGAACACAAGTCAATTTTGTTTCTATAAATTAGCCATAAAAATTTGGAAACTTAAATTTTAAATAAAATGCCATTTATAATAGCATCAAAAATCATAAAATACTTAGGGATAAACTTAACAAAATATGTGCACTCTTTGAATGCTAAAAATCACAAAACAATGATGAAAAAATTAAAGAACACCTAAATAAATGGACGAAGGTATGTGCTCATAGGTAGCAAAATCCGATACACTGTTAAAAGATCAATTCTCTTCAATGTGATTTATCAATTTAATGCAATCCCAATAAAAATTTCAGCCTTTTTTTTGGTAGAAACTGACTAGATGACTAAAATTTGTAGAGAAAAGCAAAGGACTTAGAATAGCCAAAATAATTTTGAAGAAACAAAGTTTGAGGACTCTCACCACCTGATTTCAAGACATCTTATAATGCTATAATAATCAAGAGAACGTGGTATTGGCACACGGGCATGTAGATTAACAGAACAGAATAAAGAGTCTGGAAATTAACCTACACGTCAATCAAATTTTGACAAAGGCCCAAGGTACTGCAATAGAAAAAAGACTGTCTCTTCAATAAATAGTGCTTGAACAATTGGTCCTCTATATGCAAAAACTTGAACATAAACTTTACCACATATATACAAAAATTAACTCAATATGATCATACACCTAAAAGGAAAATCTAAAACTATAAACCTTCTAGGAGAAACCAGAAGAAGAGAAGAAGAAGAGAAAAAATTGCTCCCAACCACGGGCAAGGCAAAGCTTTCTTAGATATGATACAAAAAGCATGAGCCATAAAAGAAAACATATTACTAAATTGGACTTCATTAATATTAAGGACTACTGCTCTTTGGAAAGCATTGCCAAAACAGTGAAAGACAAGCTACTGAAGGGAAGAAAATATTCACAAAACACATAAGGGACTTGTATCTAAAATATATTTTTAAAACTTTTAAAATTCAATTATAAGAAACAAAAAACACAATTTTTTAAGTGGGCATTGATTTAAATAGACACTTCACCAAGAAAAGATACCAATGACAGATAAGTACACAACAGGATGCTCAATATCATAAAAAATAAGAGAAATACAAATTAATACTGCAATGAGATACCACTACACACTTAGTAGAAATGCTAGGATATTTTTTTAAAGGAAAAATGAAAGAAAAAACTGACAATACCAAGGGCTAGTTCAAATGCGGAGTAACTGAAACTCTCATATTGCTAGTGGTAAAGCAAAATGGTACAACCACTATGGAAAAAAAATTTTTAGTATATTTTTAAGTGAATCATACACTTACACTAGCCAGCAATCCCACTTCTAGATATTTACTTAAGAGAAATGAAAATATGTGTCCGGAGAAACAATATATGTAAATGTTGAGCCGGGTATGTTGTTGCTCACCTGTAGTCCCAGCTACTCAGAAGGTTGAGGCGGGATGATCACTTGAGCCCAGGAGTTTGAAGCTGCATTGAACTATGATCCTGCCACTGCCTTTCAGCCTGGGCAACAAAGTGAGTCCTTGTCTCAAAAAACAAACAACAAAAATCACTATACATGAATGTTTACAGTAGCTTTATCTATAATTGCCAAAAACTAAAAACAACCCAAATGTCCATCAGCTGGTAAATGGATAAACAAATTATTCTATGTTCATAAAATATAATACTACTTGGTGATAGATTGAACTACTGATACACAATGTGGATATATCTCAAAAGCATTGTGCTAAGTGAAACAAGCCAGATTCAAAAAATTACACACTGTAACTTATATAACATTCTAGAAGTGGCAAAACTAGATCACATCAATGGTTGCCAGAGACAAGGGTTAGGGGAAGAGACACTACAAAGTGGCACTAAGGAAGGGTTTGGATGATGAAACGTTCTGCATCTTGGCTGTAGTCTTGATTCCAGGGCTGTATGTCTTTGACCAGGATCATCAACTATACACCTAAAAGGGGTAAATTTTACTAACCATAAATCAGACCTCAATAAATCTGACCTAAAAAATCTGCATGTACAGTGTAACTTTTTTAAATCTATAGTTTGATAATAAATTTTTAGAAATATGTTACTGTATCCTTCTGTCTTTTGCCCTCCTTATATTTGACCTTCTCCCAATTCAGCTGGAGGCTGAAACTTGTTTTAGCGAAAATACAAAATGAAAAGTCAGTGTTAGGCAGAGAACTTATACATAAAGATGTTTTAGTCTACAGCAGAAAGGGAGGAAGCAGGAAGGCAGGGAGGAAGGCAGGGAGGGAAGGAAGGAGGGAGGGAGGGAGGGAAAACAGTCTTGAAAGCCAAGATTTATTGAGAATGAATTCTATTATCCTAAAACTCCCTTAGAAACCAAGGCTCAGCAAGTTGAGCATAACATTTTCAAAATCCAAAGGTAAAGAGAATTCAAAAGGAGGAGTGTTGCTGACTGAGAGAAGGAGAGAAACACAGAAGAAACAGGCACACAATTAGATGTTCTTAGGGTCATTAAAATGGAGAGGAAGGAAGGGTAGAGAGGGTCAGAAGAACTCCCAGGGAGTCCCTATTCCCTGAGTGTGGCCAGAGGACACTGACAGCCTCTCAGAGAAGCCTGGCATTCAGTAGAGCGCTACATGCAAAAGAGCCCAGGATAAATGGCTGAGAGCATTCAGCAGCATGAAGCTCCTGAACCCCCTAGAAAGGGTTCTGGAAACATACCTCAAAACTATAGTCATTTCTCTAAATAGGGCATCAGTGTTTGGGGAACTTACGGGAAGTGCAATGGAAGACAGACTTTCACTTTTTAGTCTGCACTTCTGTTTTGTTTCAATATTTTATTACAGTGAATATGTGTTATTACTTGTGTAATTAAAACCATATTTTAAAACAGAAATCAGTAAATACAGAAAAACACAAATAATGAAATTTAAATCATACATAATGTCAGCTTCCAAAAATAATCATTTTTCACATCTGATGTGTATAGTTCCAGTATCACAGAAAATATACTTTTATGTAAAATTATAATTGTCCTGTAATGTAATTGTGTAACCCATTTTCTTAACATGACATATTATGAACATTTTTCCGCATAATTAGAATCTTAATTATGAGTGTCATTTTCCAGTATAGACTTTTAATGAAATCTCAATTACCCCTCAATCTTTTTCATGCAACATATCAAGAAAGCATTTCACCATTGAATAGCTCTTAAAATACATGTATAGTATTTCACTGTATTTGCATACCATAATTTATTTAACCAACATCCTATCTTTGAGATTTAAAGATGTTTGAGGGAGGAAACAGCAAATAAGAACAATGCTGAAGATAGGTTTTTTTCACACACAAAATTTTTTTTTTTTTTAAGAGACGGAGTCTTGCTCTATTGCCCAGGCTGGAGTGTAGTGGCACGATCTCAGCTCACTGCAACCTCCTCCTCCTCCCAGGTTCAAACAATTCTCCTGCCTCAGCCTCCTGAGTAGCTGGGACTACAGGCACACGCCACCACATCTGGCTAATTTTCTTTTGTATTTTAGTAGAGATGGGGTTTCACCGTGTTGCCCAGGCTGGTCTCGAACTCCTAAGCTCAGGCAAAGGATAAATTTCTATTGGTGAAATTGTTGGATTAGAACCAAGAAAAACTTTAGACTACTTGATACATATCATCAAGTTTTTTTTCCAGAAAGTTTGAACGAATTTTTACCTAAACCAGTATGAGAAGGCCCATTTCTCCCTTTTATATTGAGAATTACTATTTCAATCTTTACAATAGGATCCATGAAAATCATGTCTCACTGATGTTTCAGTTTTTATTTACTAATGTTATCTTTACTTTTTTCCTGTATTCACTAGCTGTATTTTTTCTTTTGTGAGTTTCCTTTCCATATCCTCTTCTCTTTGACTTCTAGAGTTAGGATTTATCACTCAGGTGTTTATAGAAGAATCATACGATAAATAATGCAAAACTCTGTTTTTGGGGAAAGTAAATGTTTCTCATGCCAACTGTGTACAAAATGCTTGTAACATTAAATGTCAACTCAATAAAACTTTTCTTCAAGGACCAAGGAAAACATGATCCAGGCACACTGTTTGACAGCAGTGTAAGGATGCAAGTCTGATAGTATTATTTTTGAAAGCCAACATTCATAAAGGTATTATTATGGGCCAGCCACTGTGGTAAGAAACTTGTAAGCATCATCTCATACAACCCTTTCTTAATTCCATAAGATAGGTATTGATAACAAATGAGGATGTAGAGATACAGAAAGGATAGAAGTCTCAGAGATGGTAAGTGATGTGACCAAGGTATTTTATATGTCCTTAAACTGTCTCTTTCACTGACCAAACTTTTGGTCTTCTTCAAATGAGTGTGTGCATCTGTCTGTTTCCTTAGCTTAAATGTGAACTCCTCAAGATGAGGCCATTTCCTCATTCTTCCACAGCACCCTCTCATCTCTCCATTTTCCCTTCCCCGTACTCCTTCCTTAGGTAGGCAATAGACTTCACCACTGGGTCACATCAAGCACAGAGCAAGGACTTGGTGGCTTTTTAAACTGAACAGTGGAACCCTCCTAACGCTTGCCATTAACAGCCAAAAAGGGCCTCATGAGTCACCTGGCCCAACCCTAGATTTTATATCCCACTCTGCTGTGGAGATGGCCACCAGCCATAAACAGGCAAATAGAGAGGCATGGTGTTTTCCCTCTTTTTCACTACCCCTGTACTTTCTTTGGGAGCCGTGGGTAAGTAAACCTGTAAGCTGGCACAGTTTTACATCACAGATCCTAAGACTTTCTGAAAGGTCAGCTATCCTCATCACTTCTCTCTGTATCTTGGTTACACTGACCCAAAACACCAGCCTCCAGTTCAGCAGGACATTTGATACTGTATAGTGATAGGGACCATGACATTATTAAGTGATCAAGCTTCTAAATCTGATAAACATCACATGGACCCATATTAGCCAGCTTTTAAAATGCAACATTAATGTCTTAAGGTCAAAGCAATGTATCCATTACTGGTCTTTAACTTAGAAGTCTGAAAGGGATTATAGTTTAAAAATAAATTGAGTCAATTTAATGGCTATTTCTTCAATTTGTATTGCAATGGGTAGCATTACAATACAGTCAAGAAATACAGCAGACATTTTATGTGACCATCATTAGAGTTCATTATAAGCCATCCATAAATGATTCACCCAGTCTTCTCTTTACTAGTGAAAAATTACCATCCATATATGTTCCAGTACAGCAGGCAAGTATAGGAACTCAAAGGAGCAAAATCCTATTGTGGAACAGTAGCACCTCCTAATCTACGTTTTATTGATTAAGTTATAAAGGTTATTTCAGCCCTTATTATGTGCATGGTGCAGGGTGGGAACACTTCTCCCCACTCTTCACTCCTTCCATACTGAGGGAGCTCAAGTAGGGTAACACCCTTGGCCTGCCTCCACTGCTTTACCAACGCCTAAGGGGAAGTGGAGTGACATAGCTGAGCCAGATACCTTGTCCAGCATTTTCTTCAGGCATGAGCTGCCCACAGGGTATGGGAGCATTCCCTTGTTTTCTGACATCCCATCTTCATTATGAGGCGACCTGCTGGGTCCTGCATCACCTGTGACTGGGTGAGGCTACTTCATTCTTGGAATCAGATTTAGGAAACCCACTTGATGCTCACAATAAGTTACAGCTTCAACTCAGTGTTTATCATAATAAAGATGGCGTTTTGGCCTCCCATTTGCTAATTTTTGACGTATGTTCTGTTTTGTTATACACCCAGGAGGAAAAGAAGGATATAATCTGGTGCATTCTCAATGACTGCAACATTTCATGGATTTGGAATTGAAAATTCCACACCAAAAATTGAGCAAAGGCATGGAATTGGGGGAGAGCAAAATATTTAGGCAGAGAGGCATTCAACAGGGCCAGGAAATGTGTCCATGAACCTTGTGCTGTGGTGGTTAGGCAAGGCATTTGGGTCTTGGTGGTTACATTAAGTCAGCTTTACCTGTCATGACCTGCACCAGTGGATGGAAAGCCCTGAGCCAGCAGCATGCTGTGTTGACCATGGTGGGTAGCTGTGGCTTATGGTGGCTCTGTCCACAGGCTAAAGACTGTTTCTCTAGAAGCAAGTTATCTCAGATTCTGTAATGGTGTTTAAAGTAGTCTTTATGTGGCGTTTATTAGAGAGCACGACCATATTTCAAAAAGCTTCAATAAAACCACAACCATGGACTAATATACAACTCCATGCCAGTACTGCCTAGAAACTTTAAAAATGAACAAAAACTAATCGTGTACAGTTCCATCTGTATCTGGATTACACTGACCCAAAACACTGACCTCCCAGTTCAGCAGTCACCTGATATGGTATAGTGACATTCAGAAAGCATTTGTTAAGCACTTATCACGTGTCAGTCTTTCTGTGAGGAATAAGAAATGCAGAGACGTACAATACAGAGCACACTGAGCTCAAGGTGCTCCCTTCCAAAGGCCACTACAACACAAAATCCTGTCATCAATGGAGCCAGAGTGCTACAGTAACACCAAGAAAGGTGCCTAATGCCAACTTAGTCGACAGAAGTTGATCAGAAAGCTTCCACAGAGAAGTGATAAGTTGCTTGAGTCTTTAATAGCTGGAGGAAGGTAGCTGACCAAAGAGGCACAGGGAAGGGAGGAATATTCCAGGAAGAAGGAGCCACCTTTTCTCAAAGGAGATGAATCCAGGGAATGGTAAATAATGTAGCTGGAGGGAAGGGAAGCCACAAAAGGTCAGAGAAGAGTGCCAGGAAAGAAAGATAAATAAGGAACGAGGGCAGAGTGGTCAAAGGCTGCTAGGGAATTTAGCCAGGAAGTAGTAAAATTAGATATGCCTCTTAGAAAGACAACTCTGGCTACAGTACAGAAAATAAAAGGTAGAAAGCAAGCCTGAAGACAGGTAGCCCCTTAGGAGATGACTGCAGAAATCCAAATGCATGTGATATTGGCCTAAAAGAAGGGAGTAGCCTTGGCATTTATTCTTTCATTCCTTTCCTCTCTACATTCATCCCTTCATTCAACAGGTAACATTTAAGTGCATTTAACATTCTCCAGGCACCATTCTAGGTACTGGGAATACAGCAGTGAACAGTAGAGAGAGAGAAAAAAAAATGTATATATCTTTTTTTTTTTTTTGAGACGGAGTCTCGCACTGTCGCCCAGGCTGGAGTGCAGTGGCACGATCTTGGCTCACTGCAACCTCTGCCTCCCGGGTTCATGCCATTCTCCTGCTCAGCCTCCCGAGTAACTGGGACTACAGGTGCCCACCACCACGCCTGGCTAATTTTTTGTATTTCATTTATTAGAGATGGGGTTTCAGCATGTTAGCCAGGATGGTCTCGATCTCCTGACTTTGTGATCCACCCTCCTCAGCCTCCCAAAGTGCTGGGATTACAGGTGTGAGCCACCGTGCCTGGCCTAAAATGTGTATATCTAATAGAGAGAGATGAGTGTTAGAGAACCAGGGTAAGCCAGGAACAATGGCACTTGCCTGTAGTCCCAGCTACTCAGGAGGCTGAGGTAGGAGGATCACTTGAGCCCTCCCATCTTAGTGGCACAATCATAGCTCACTGCAGCCCAGGAGTTCAAGGCTGCAATGAGCTGTGATTGTGCCACTGCACTCTAGCCTGGGTGACAGAGTGAGACCTTATTTCTAAAAACAAAAGAGAGAGAGAGAGACAGAAAGAACGAAGATAGGAGAGACAACAAAGCTGGGGCCAAGGTTGCTGATGGACGGGATGAATAAAGAGGAAAAAGCTGATCTGGGAGCCAAATCAAAGCTGGAATTGACAGGAATTAGCAGATAACTCGCTGGCTGTTGTGCATGTGCCATACGTGGAGTTTGGAGGGAGAATGGAGGTGACAGTGGAAGGAAAAAGAATTTTTAATGATGGTTCCCAGGTTTCTGATTTCTGGAACTATATGGCCCAAAAGTGCCACTAACTCTCACAGGAAATAAAGAAGGGCTCATTGTCCCACTGGGGTTTAAAATGCCCAATTCCACGGCAGTTCACACCTGTAATCCTAGCACTTTGGGAGGCCGAGATGGGTGGATTCCCTGAGCTCTGGAGTTCGAGACCAGGCTGGGCAACATGGTGAAACCCCGTATCTACTAAAATACAAAAAAATCAGCCAGGCCTGGTGGCAGGCACCTGTAATCCCAGCTGCTCAGGAGGCTAAGGCATGAGAATGGCTTGAACCCAGGAGGCGGAGGTTGCAGTGAGCCGAGATCGTGCCACTGCACTTCAGCCTGGGCAACAAAGTGAAACTTTGTCTCAAATAATAAAATAAAATGCCCAATCCATGGGTCTGAGATAAGTACACATAGGGGCAACTACTAATAACAATACTAATAGCTGATGGTTAAATTCTCTCTGTTACAACTAGTGTAACTAGTTGTTGAACGTTTACCATGTGCCAGGCTTAGTGCTTAGAGACGTAAAGTAATTGACCTGGGATTACCCAGCAAGAAAGTACACAATCAGCGCCAAGCCATTGTTTTTCTAAAATCATTGGTATTAGCCATTTTACTCTACCTTCTCCAACCAGTTCTGAGACTAGGACACTAAAGTAAATCACCTTGCGTTTGTCTTCCCAATCAAGACCATCACTGAGGATGCTGGCCACTCTGTCAGTCTACTTTACACTGTGGAAAGATTTACTTTTAAACTGAAGTTGGTAAGGCAAAGACAAAAACAACAACAAAACAACAATAAAGTAGTAAGTAATTTGTGCTTTGCCTTAAGAAACTCATGTGCTTGACCTATAAATCAATATACTCCATCCCAAAAATGGGAGCATCATGCAGAGAAACTTCAAAGATAAAGTTAGATAAAAATTAGAAATCAAGGTTGATTTAGGGAGGAAGAAAAGGCCAGGTGCTGGTTAAGCTATAGCTCTAATTTCTTTGCTTTGCATCTCACCATATCAATAAATGACCCAAAGAGATTATGTCTTTCTGCTTCACACATATGTGTACCAAACAATGGTTTCTGGGTTAGCTAGTTGCTTTTTAAAGAATAGAAACAGCATTTGCATCCCATATCCATTTTTATTCTCTTGACACCTCCTAGAATATGGCTGTCTTCTCCAACAGCACTTGTAAAAGCATTACTAAACAAAATAAAGACAGAAAGGAAAAAGGTTTACTCACGCTAAACTTTTAAATGGGAAAGAAGCAGCAGGAAAGTTTTTCATTTATGTTTTTCAACTACTAGCAAGCTTAGGCAACCATTTTGACAAAATCATTTTCTACCCAGGTGGCTTTATCAAGTTAAATGATTTCCTTATTAATCAGAAATACAAAGGGCAGTAGAAGCTAGTACAATGTAATAGTGTGTCCGGAATTGGTGGGTTCTTGGTCTCGCTGACTTCAAGAATGAGGCTGCGGACCCTCGCAGTGAGTGTTACAGTTCTTAAAGATGGTGTGTCCAGTGTTTGTTCCTTCAGATGTTCAGATGCGTCCAGAGTTTCTTCCTTCTGGTAGGTTCGTGGTCTCAATGACTTCAAGAGTGATGCTGGGACCCTCACAGTGAGTGTTACAGTTCTTAAAAGATGGCGTGTCCGGAGTTTGTTCCTTCAAATATTCAGATGCGTCCGGAGTGACTTCAGGAGTGAAGCTGCAGACCTTCGCGGTGAGTGTTACAGCTCTTAAAGGCTGCGCGTCTGGAGTTACTCGCTCCTTCCCGTGGGTTCGTGGTCTTGCTGGCTTCAGGAGTGAAGGTGCAGACCTTCGCGGTGAGTGTTACAGCTCTTAAAGGCAGGTGCAGACCCAAAGAGTGAGCAAGATTTACTGCAAACAGCGAAGCAACAAAGCTTCCACAGCATGGAATGGGACCCAAACGGGTTGCTGCTGCAGGCTGGGGCAGCCTGCTTTTATTCCCTTATCTGACCCCACCCACATCCTGCTGATTGGTCCGTTTTACAGAGAGCTGATTGGTCTGTTTTGACAGGGTGCTGATTGGTGTGTTTACAATCCTCTAGCTAGACATAAAAGTTATCCAAGTCCCCACTAGATTAGCTAGACACAGCACTGATTGATGCGTTTACAAACCTTGAGCTAGACACAGAATACTGACTGGTGCATTTACAATCCTTTGGCTAGGACACAAAAGTTCTCCAAGTCCCCACTAGATTAGCTAGATGCAGAGCACTGATTGGTGTGTTTACAAACCTTGAGTTAGACACGGGGTGCTGATTGGTGCATTTACAAACCTTGAGCTAAACACAAAGTGCTGATTGGTGCATTTACAAACCTTTAGCTAGACATAAAAGTTATCCAAGTCCCCACCAGATTAGCTAGATACAGAGTGCTGACTGGTGTATCCACAAACCCCGAGCTAGGAGCTAGACACAGTGCTGATTCGTGCATATACAATCCTCCAGCTAAACATAAAAGTTCTCCAAGACCCCACCCAACTCAGGAGCCCAGCTGGCTTCACCTAGTGGATCCAGCACCTGGGCCACGGGTGGAGCTGCCCACCAGTCCCACACCACGCACCTGCACACCTCAGCCCTTGGGTGGTAGATGGGACCAGACACCGCGGAGCAGAGGGTGGCGCCAGTCAGGTAGGCTCGGGCTGTGTGGGAGCCCACGGGGGGGAGGGGGGAGGGAGAGGAGAGGGGAGGAGAGAGGGTGGCAGGGGAGGGGGTGCAGGGGAGCTAGGCGGAGGGGAGGGCATGGTGGACTGCAGGTCCCAAGCCCTGCCCCATGGGGAGGCAGCCAAGGCCCGGTGAGAATTCAAGCCGACGCACCCTCCACAGCTGCTGGCCCAGGTGCTAAGCCCCTCCCTGCCCGGGGGCCGGCTACTCCGAGTGTGGGGCCCGCTGAGCCTGTGCCCACCTAAAACTCATGCTGGCCTGCGAGCGCTGCGTGCAGCCCCAGTTCCCGCCAGTGCCTCTCCCTCCACACCTCCCCACAAGCTGAGGGAGCCAGCTCTGGCCTCCAGTAGCCCAGAGAGGGGCTCCCACAGTGCAGTGGCAGGCTGAAGGGCTCCTCAAGTGTGGCCAGAGCGGATGCCGAGGCCGAGGAGGCACTGAGAGTGAGGGCTGCTAACATGTTGTCACCTCTCAATAGGATTATTTTTGGAAGTGATGTTAGATGTTTAAATTATAGCTTTCTAATGTGTACCCTTTTATTTGAACATGTGCTTCAAATGTGCAAGTGTCAGATGTCTAAAGGATGTCAGCAAATCTGATGTGATGGTTAAACTCACCCCAAATTGTTGAGAGCTCTGTTCCCAGCCAAGCCATCACGAGCTATTGCCTAGATGACAGTAATCACTACCAATTTCCAAATCACTTCCCAGCTTCCAATCTTACCACCCCATACTTTTTTCTCTACAAAGCAGCCCATTCATTCTTATTGCTGTACACTATTGCACTGAGTGAGTATATGTCAGTTTATTGATCCATTCTACTGTTGATGGACATTTGTGTAGTTTAATGTTGCTGCAAATCTTCTAGTATTCATCTTTTTGGTACGCATACAGGCATAATTTAGTTAGGTATATTCCTTGGAGTGAATTTGCTGAGTCATGGGGCAGAGAGATAGATAGATATACCCCATGACTCAGCAAATTCACTCCAAGGAAGTGAATATATACACGTTCTTCTTCAGTGAATACCACAAATAACTTTTTAAAGTGACAATTGACATTGCATTTTTATTTAGCCTTACCCTATTTCCTATTCTTTCAGCAGTTTCTGCTGCTGAGCTCAGAATGGCCTGCTGAGCTCCCAGTGATTGCCTGATGGCAGCTGTGGGGTTTTCCAAGCTCTCACAGTATCAGGAGTACCTCTAACTTCTTTCTACTTCCTTCCACATCATTTCTGATACCACACAGATCTTGCAGCTTTTGCTCCTACCTGGTAGTATGTAGGTGTATATGGGGATATCGTATCACCTAGTCATGATGTAAATATCTTTCATGGGGTTTTGGCCTTGCTATTCTGGTTACTCTATTGGGGAGTGGTGTTCTGGTAGGTTCAACAACTGTATAACTGCTGCCATCTTTCCAAAATCTTCTACATATCTTCCTATGTCTTCATTTGTTACGTGTCATTTTTTATGTACATTATTTGAAACTTTCTATGAATACTTCTATTTTAGGCTATTTGATTTTATTCTCTGGATGGCTAACTGATCACTGAAGATTCATGTTCCCTTTTCATAATGTGGAATTGTTGATGAATATGGCTTCTTAACCAGGGGCCACATTTGCCAGCTCTGTTGCCTTAAAATGGGGCCATGTGATGACTTCTGGCCAATAGAATGTGAACAAAAATGATCTGTGTCACTTTATGGGCCTTGATGGCTGAGTATCTTACATGCTCATGTTCTCTTCCCCAAGACTTCACACTTTCATTTCAGATGACCCCACAGGTCCTCTTCCCCTTTAGCAGGAACCATGTATGGCTTGCATCAAGAATGGGGCAGTATCATAAAACGAAAATAATTTGGATCACTCTATGAGTTAGGACCCCAGCAATAAATAGCTGGGGCACCCAAAAAATAAGACAGTTTAAAGAAGGAACTATTGAAATGAGTGGGCAAAGTGACAGGATTTAACAGAGGATGGTGAAACACCCAGGGCCAGGAACAGTAGGAAGGTGTTATCACA
The DNA here is from genome assembly GCF_009828535.3 of Hylobates moloch. Classification (NCBI taxonomy): domain Eukaryota; kingdom Metazoa; phylum Chordata; class Mammalia; order Primates; family Hylobatidae; genus Hylobates; species Hylobates moloch. Next base: position 1,344,532 of record NW_026652318.1, read on the forward strand.
CCCAAGTCTGGAAGGAGAAGGGGAGGGATTCACATGCATGTCACCTAGTAAGAGCTGTAGCCATGGGAGAGTGGCCACAGATAGAGAAATGAGCCATGAGTGAAACAACAAAGACCTGAGAGGGCCTCTCCTCTCACCTCCAGTCTCCCGTTAGTGCCTCCCTTTGGCAAAACCCACTGGAAGCTACAGGCAAAGGAGTTTATGTGATGCAGTCCATAGAGGTGAAAGAGCAGAGAGGGTAAGGCAGAGAAGGGGCAAATAGACAACATCCAACAGACTCCCTGAGTCACTGCCTAGAGGACGGCTTTCAAGGAAAGTAGCCTGATCAGCATTAGTCTCAGTGTGTGTGAAGTGTTATCTGCTAAGCCTCTAAGATTTAGAGATTGTTTGTTCCAAAAGTTAACCTGCCTTAACTAATATAACTGGTCTATTCAGATTTTCGCATTATCCTTTTTGTATCCAAACTGGTTTTCCAAAAACTATCAGGGGAAATAAATAACAATCCCCTAAAAATGTAAATACGTGAATTTTAGCAAGATTATTTACATAAATTGTTAATAATTCTACTTTGAAACTGTAGCTACTTATTCTGCCTGTAGATATTTGAAAGAGCTGCTGTTTACAATGGCAGCTCAAAAGGGAGGGCACTGTGTGTGGGAGGTCGGAGTAAGGGGAAATGAGAAAAGCCTTTTTTATTCAAAAATGCAAACATGAGTAGAAAATATTATGGGAAAATAATTAAACAAATATGATGGAATAACTTTTCAAGACTTCACTCTTCCATTTCAACTGGCCTCCTTCTTTTTAGTCCACTCTCCATCCTCCTTCCTCAATGGAAATGCCTGTTACTCTGAAGCTAGCCCCTACTATCTTGAAAACAGGTTCTTTCCACCTTCCTCCATTCCTGCTGTGCTCCAGGCCCGAAGCCTTTCTTCCTCATCTTATGTTGACACACTGTCCCTATGCCTTGCTACATGAGTGGTTAGCTATTTTTATAACTTTATTCATCATCTATTAAAAAGATTGGGTGCCACCTAAGCAATATCATTTTGAACATAGGAACGGACAAAAATTTTATGACAAAGATGCCAAAAGCAATTGCAGCAAAACCAAAAATTGACAAATGAGATTTAATTAAACTAAAGAGCTTCTGCACAGCAAATGAAACTATCAACAGAATAAACAGAAAACCTACAGAATGGGAGAAAATTTCTGCAAACCATGCATCCAACAAAGGTCTAACATCCAGCATCTTACAAGGAACTGAAACAAATTTACAAGAAAAAAAACAAAAACAACCCCATTAAAAAGTAAGCAAGTAACATGAATATATGCTTTTATTTATTTATTTATTTTTATTTTTTTGAGATGGAGTTTCGCTCTTCTTGCCCAGGCTGGAGTGCAATGGCATGGTCTTGGCTCACTGCAACCTCCACCTCCCAGGTTCAAGCGATTCTTCTGTCTCAGCCTCCCAAGTAGCTGGGATTACAGGCGCCCACCACTATGCCCGGTTAATTTTTGTATATTTAGTAGAGACAGGGTTTCACCATGTTGCCAGGCTGGTCTCGAACTCCTGACCTCAGGAAATCCACTCACCTCAGCCTCCCAAAGTGCTGGGATTACAGGCGTGAGCCATCACACCCTGCCAAACCGACACTTTTCAAAAGAAGACATACATGTGGCCAACAAGCATATGAAAACAAGTTCAACATCACTGATCATTACAGAAATGCAAATCAAAACCAGAATGAGATACAATCTCACACCAGTCAGAATGGCTATCATTAAAAAGTCAAGGCCAGGCATGGTGGCTTACGCCTGTAATCCCAGCACTTTGGGAGGCTGAGACAGGCAGATCACCTGAGGCCAGGAGTTCAAGACCAGCCTGACCAACGTGGTGAAACCCCGTATCTACTAAAAATACAAAAATTAGCCAGACGTGGTAGTGGGTGCCTGTAGTCCCAGCTACTCAAGAGGCTGAGGCAGGAGAATGGCTTGAACCCAGGAGGCAGAGATTGCAGTGACCTGAGATCACGCCATTGCACTCCAGCCTGGGTGACAGAGTGAGGCTCCATCTCAAAAAAAAAAGGTCAAAAAAAATAACAAATCCTCATCTGAAACCAAAACCTGACAGAGATACAAAAGAGAAAAAGAAAACTTTAACCCCAAATCCTTGGTGAACATTGATGCAAAAATCAACAGAATACTGGCAAACTGAAATTAGCAGCACATCAAAAAGCTTATCCACCATGATCAAGTAGGCTTTATCCCTGAGATGCAAGATTAGTTCAACATATGCAAATCAATATGATTCATCACATAAACAAAACTGAAGACAAAAACCACATGATTATCCCAATAGATGCAGAAAAGGCTTCTGGTAAAATTCAACATGGCTTCATGTTTAAAACTCTCTGTAAAATAGGTATTGAAGGAACATACCTCAAAATAATAAGAGCCATCTATGACAAACCCACAGCCAACATCACACTGAATGGGCAAAAGCTAGAACCATTCCCCTTGAAAACTAGCACAAGATAAGGATGTCCTCCTATTCAACATAATATTGGAAGTTCTGCCCAGGGCAATCAGGGAAGAAAATAAAATAAAGGCATCCAGGTAGGAAGAGAGGAAGTCAAACTATCCCTGTTTGCAGATGACATGATCCTATGTCTAGAAAACCCTGTAGTCTCACCCAAAGCCTCTTAAGCTAATAGACAACTTCAGCAAAGTCTCAGAATACAAAATCAATGTGTAAAAATTACTAGCATTCCTATACACCAACAACAGTCAAGCTGAGAACCAAATTAGGAACACAATCCCATTCACAGCTGCCACAAAAAGAATAAAATACCTAGGAATACAGCTAACTAGGGAGGGGAAAGATCTCTACAAGGAGAACTACAAAATATTCTCAAATAAATTAGAGATTAACACAAACAAATGGAAAAGCATTTCATACTCATGAATAGAAAGAATCAATATAAAAATGGCCATACTGCACAAAGCAATTTATAGATTCACTGCTATTTCTATTAAACTACCATTGGGATTCTTCACAAAACTGGAAAAAACTTTTAAAATTCATATGGGGCTGGGCACGGTAGCTCACACCTGTGATCACAGCACTTTGGGAGGCTGAGGCAGAAGGATCACTTGAGGTCAGAAGTTAGAGACCAGCTTGGCCAACATGATGAAACCCTGTCTCTACTAAAATACAAAAATCAGCTGAGTGTGGTAGTGGGCGACTGTAATTCCAGCTACTTGGGAGGCTGAGGCAGGAGAATCACTTGAACCCAAGAGGCGGAGGTTGCAGTGAGCTGAGATCATGCCACTGCACTCCAGCTTGGGCAACAGAGTGAGACTCCGTCTCAAAAAAAAAAAAAAAAAAAATCATATGGAACCAAAAAAAGAGCCCAAATAACCAAGGCAATCCTAAACAAAAAGAACAAAGGTGGAGGCATCACACTACCTGACTTGAAACTATACTACAGGGCTACAGTAATCAAAATAACATGGTATTTGTACAAAAACAGATACACAGACCAATGGAACAGACTAGAGAACCCAGAAATAAGGCTGCACACCTACTACAACTATCTGATCTTCAACAAACCAGACAAAAACAAGCAACGGGGGAAGGATTCCCTATTCAATAAATGATGCTGGGGTAACTGGCTAGCCATATGCAGAAGATTGAAACTGGATCCCTTCCTTATACCATATATAAAAATTAATTCAAGATGGATTAAAGACTTAAATGTAAAACTGAAAACTGTAAAAACCCTAGAAGACAATCTAGGCAATACCACTCAGGACATAGGCATAGGCAAAGATTTCATGATGAAGATGCCTAAAGCAACTGTAACAAAAGTAAAAATTGACAAATGGGATCTAATTAAACCACAGAGCTTCTTTACAGCAAAGGAAACTGTCAACAGAGTGAGCAGACAACCTACAGAATGAGAGAACATTTTTGCAAACTATGCATTTGACAAAGGTCTAATATCAAGCATCTATAAGGAACTTAAATTTACAAGAAAAAGACAAACAACCCCATTAAAAAGTGGGGAAAGAACATGAACAGACACTTTTCAAAAGAAGCTACATGCAGCCAACAAACATGTGAAAGAAAACTCAACATCACTGATCACTAAAGAAATGCAAGTCAAAGCCACAATGGGATACCATCTCACACCAATCAGAATAGCTACTATTTAAAAATCAAAAAATAGGAGATGCTGGAGAGGTTGTAGAGAAAAAGGAATGTTTATACACTGTTGGTGGGAGTGTAAATTAGTTCAGCCATTGTGGAAGACACTGTGGCAAATCCTCAAAGACCTAAAAATAGAAATGCTATTTGACCCAGCAATCCCATTACTGGATATATACCCAAAGGAAAATAAATTGTTCTATTATAAAGACACATGCATTCATGTGTTAATTACACACTATTTACAATAGCAAAGACATGGAATTAACCTAAAAGTCCTTCAATGATAGATTGGATTAAAAAAAAGTGGTACATATATACTGTGGAATAGTATGCAGCCCTAAAAAAGAACAAGATCATGACTTTTCCAGGAACATGAATGGAGCTGGAGGCCATTATCCTCAGCAAACTGACACAAGAACAGAAAACCAAATAATATGTATGTTCTCACTTATACATGGGGGTAAATGATGAGAATACATGGACATATAGAGGGGAACACCACACCCTAGGGCCCACAGGAGAGTGAAGGGTAGGAGGAGCAAGAGGATCAGGAAAAATAACTAATGGGTACTAGGCTTAATACCTGGATGACAAAATAATCTGTACAACAAACCCCCATGACACAAGTTTACCTGTATAACAAACCTACACATGTACCCCTTAACTTAAAAGTTAATAAAATAAAATAACAGATGCTGGCAAAGTTGCAGAGAAAAGGAAACACTTATACACTGTTGGTGGGAGTATAGTTAGTTTAACCACTGTGGAAAGCAGTGTGGCAATTCCTTAAAGAGCTAAAAAGAGGACTACCATTCAACTCAGCAATCCCATTACTGGGTATATACCCAAAGCAATATAAATCATTCCATAACAAAGACATGTGCATGCATATGTTTATTGCATCACTACTCACAATAGCAAAGCATGGAATCAACCTAAATGCCCATCAATGATAGACTGGATAAAGAAAATGTGGTACATATATGCCACTGACTACTATGTAGCCATAAAAAAGAACTAGATCATGTCTTTTGCAGGAACATGGATGGAGTTGGAGGCCATTACCCTTAGTAAATTAACACAGGAACAGAAAACCAAATACTGCATGCTCTTACTTACAACTGGGAGCTAAATGAGAACTCATGGACAAAAATAAGGGAACAAGAGACACTGGGGCCTCCTTGAAGGTGGAGGGTGAAAGGAGGGAGAAGAGCAGAAAAAGTAACTATTGTGTACTAGGCTTAGTACCTCGGTGATGAAATAATCTGTACAACAAGCCCCTGCAACATGAGTTTACCTATATAACAAACCTGCACACATGGCCCTGAACCTAGAAGTTTAAAAAAATTTCATATAAAAAGATTAGGTGCCAATTAAGTGCAAGTTATATTCTATATGAAAACGCCACAAAGAAAGATGGATAGCTGATAGATAGATAGATAGATAGATAGATAGATGCATACCTAAATAGATTTCAAGTTCCCTTCATGAAATAATTTATAATGTAGAGGTAGACCCAGGACATGAAAGTAGATAACCCTAGTATGCGGCAGAAAATGGTCCGTGACATGAAAGAGTCACAGATAAAGTCCTACAATGCTTCATAAGGGGCAACAGAAAACAAACCAAAAAAAAAAAAAAATCCCAAAACAAACAAAAGAGGATGGGAAGCTGACACTTACCATGCTCCAAGTAGTAGGTTAGGTAGAATGCAAATATTAGTTAGTCTTCCTTTCCTATTGTGTCCGGAATTGGTGGGTCCTTGGTCTCACTGACTTCCACAAGCCGCGGACCCTCGCGGTGAATGTTACAGTTCTTAAAGGCGGCATGGCCGGAGTTTGTTCCTTCCGACGTTCAGATGTGTTCAGTTTCTTCCTTCTGGTGGCTTCGTGGTCTCGCTGGCTCAGGGATGAAGCTGCAGACCTTCGCAGTGAGTGTTATGGCTCTTTAAGGCGGCGCGTCTGGAGTTGTTCGGTCCTCCCTGTGGGTTTGTGGTCTCGCTGGCTCAGGAGTGAAGCTGCAGACCTTCGCAGTGAGTGTTATGGCTCTTTAAGGCCGCGCGTCTGGAGTTGTTCGATCCTCCCTCTGAGTCTGTGGTCTCGCTGGCTCAGGAGTGAAGCTGCAGACCTTCGCAGTGAGTGTTAACGGCTCTTAAGGCGGCGCGTCTGGAGTTGTTCGTTCCTCCCCGTGGGTTTGTGGTCTCGCTGGCTTCAGCAGTGAAGCTGCAGACCTTTGCAGTGGCTGTTACAGCTCATAAAGACAGTGTGGACCCAAACAGCGAGCAGCAGCAAGATTTATTACAAGGAACAGAAGAACAAACCTTCCACAGACAGAAAAAGGACCCCAGCGCGTTGCCACTGCTGGGTGGGGCAGCCTGCTTTTATTCTTTCTGGCCCCACCCACATCCTGCTGATTGGTCCATTTTACAGGGAGCCGATTGGTCTGTTTTACAGAGAGCTGATTGGTCCATTTTGACAGGAGGCTGATTGGTGCACTTACAATCCCTGAGCTAGACACAAAAGTTCTCCACGTCCCCACTAGATTAGCTAGATACAGAGTGTGGACACAAAGGTTTTCCAAGTCCCCACCAGTGTAGCTACAGTGTCAATTGGTGCATTCACAAACCCTCAGCTAGACACAGGGTGCTGATTTGTGCATTCACAAACCTTGAGCTAGACACAGAGTGCCCATTGGTGTATTTACAATCCCTTAGCTAGACATAAAGGTTCTCCAAGTCCCCACCACTCAGGAACCCAGCTGGCTTCACCCAGTGGATCCCGCACTGGGGCCGCAGGTGGAGCTGCCTGCCAGTCCCGTGCCGTGCGCCCGCACTCCTCAGCCCTTGGGTGGTCGATGGGACTGGGTGCCCTGGAGCAGGGGGCGGCGCTCGTCGGGGAGGCTCGGGCCACGCAGGAGCCCACGGCTGGGTGGGGAAGGCTCAGGCATGGTGGGCTGCAGGTCCCAAGCCCTGCCCCACGAGTAGGCAGCTAAGGCCCAGCGATAAATCTAGCACAGCAGCTGCTGGCCCAGGTGCTATGCCCCTCACTGCCCGGGGCTTGCGGGCCGGCCGGCCGCTCCGTGTGCGGGGCCCGCCGAGCCCACGCCCACCCGGAACTCGCGCTGGCCCACAAGTGCCGCGCGCGGCCCCGCTTCCCGCCCGCGCCTCTCCCTCCACACCTCGCCGCAAGCTGAGGGAGCCGGCTCCGGCATTGGCCAGCCCAGAAAGGGGCTCTCACATTGCAGCAGTGGGCTGAAGGGCTCCTCACGACGGCCAGAGTGGGGGCCAAGGCCGAGGAGGTGCCGAGAGCGAACGAGGGCTGCAGGGCTGCCAGCATGCTGTCACCTCTCAATATGGCTAGTTCTTTCTTGTCCTTCTGGGATTTGTTCAAGTGACACCTCACCCGGGAAGCCTTCCTTGATCTTAACTCGGTCTGCCTTTCCTCTGTGCTACCACAATCACAGCTTTATCACATCATAGTGTAATTGTTGGTTTATTACCTATCACCCCAAAAGATGGCAAGCACCTGGAGATGGGGAACAATGTCTCATTTTTCTGTATCTTCTATGTCTAACTTTGAGTCTGGTGTACATCAAGCCCTTAAGGAGGGAAGGGAGAAAGCAGAGAGGGAAAGGAAGGAGGGAGGGAGAGAGGCAGGAAGGGATGAAGTGCTATTAGAGCATTCGAGGAAAAAGGGAACCATGTGACTAGTGTGAAATCTAGAAAATAGGAGGTGAGTTTCAGAAATTGCAGGAGTGTAGTTGAATTGTGTTAAAAGGATATGGGCAGGAAGGTGGCAGGTGACAACTGTTGAACACAGAAAATGGAAAAGTGTTCTGAGAGTTTTGAATGTCAGACTATGACAGCTAAACTCATGCTGTAGATAGTGGAAAACCACTGGGAGTTGATGAGCAGGGAAGAGATGAGATCAGAGCAGAGTTTTAAGGAAATTAACCTGGCAGTGGGAATATCTTATCCTTTTTGAAAGTATATTCACTTTCTATCAGGAAATATCTTTGCCTTAATTCAAAGAATTAATCTCATGGGGTGGGTTTGAGCAGCCCTGATAAACCTCTCGTTTACCAAAAGAGCTCAATCCTGCATGTGTGTATATCAGCCCTGAATAAAGTATCCTTTTTTTTTCAAGCAGTTAATCTTTATACTACTCTCCAAGCCAGCAACTACATAATTTTGATGCAACACCTGAAACTAATTCTGAGCTGCTCCCCAAGGTCCAGTATGTAGTTACCAGCAAGTGCTCATCCACAGCAGGGAGTGTCACTAGCAACTTCTACATGAGATTCTCTTACAGAGCAACATGTGTCGATAGAGACTTCAGTCGTTGCTTGTTCACTAGAAATGACTTTTACATGATGCATTCATCCAAAGAGAAAATATTTTTCCATTTATGGGAAATATCTTAATAGTTAAGTAATTAATTACAAAGAATAAAACAATACTACAAATTAGACCATCATCCTTTGACAATCATATATTATTTATTTTAACTGCCATAAGCCAGTTTCTATAACAATACATGAGTACCAAATCGACAAGTGATAACTTCAAGCTATTTTGATGAAAATTTTATGTTAAAATTGAAAAGTTGTGTAAGTAAATATTAACGTTAAACATGCAAGTTCAGTTGATATTTTGTTTTCAATGACATTTATTTTCTCTAATTTCCCAAACCTATTGCTCATCAAAAAAAAAAAAAAATGCAGAGAACACAAGTCTGACAAGACAGTATTACTAAGCCATGCTAAATGAAAGGAGATAACGGAGGCTTTGATATTACCCAAATGGACTTCTGGAATTATCTTTTTAGAGACCATATGTTCAATAATCAACAACTCAGAAAAGAAGAGGATTACCCTGATACTAAAATATTTTGAAGACAAAAGTAAACCAAGTCACTAGACACGAGCCATCTTTTAGCTTTTGTTTATAATCTCAAGGTAAATCGTTGAGAATACTCAAGCTGAATGTATACCTGAATAAGAAATTAACTCACGGATTCTCATTTTCCTATTGCTCCATACTCTGACAAAGCATTCTTTCTTTTCCAGTGTTCCTCCCTGGGTCAAATGAAGGGCCAAAGAAAGCAGTTTCCCCATTCTTCATGCTGTGATATAGGCTCTCCTCTAACAATTCTAAGAGCTGTAGAAGTGTTGGGAGATGGATGTGTAAATAGATGCTTGCCCAGAAAGTCCTGGGACTACCACTGGCTCTTCAATAAAGGGATCATTTTAAGCTTTGCTGAACCTTGAGGTAAACTCACTATTTAAATTACAGGAAGCTCATTCCCTTTGTCTGGTCTAGAATGACCATTCTTTTAAAAAAAAATCAGTAAATAAGTTCCCAACAGACTTGTCCTGCTAAACTAGTCATCACACTTTCACTTTCTGCTCCCATGAGCCTCCAGGAATCTCTGCCTAGCTTTCTTAACAGAAATTCACAAGCATCAAGTTATCTTGGAGAGAGAGTTCTTTCTGATCCTGTCAGACTTCTACAGTTAAATATACACATGCATTTTTTTATTTATCAGCATTTCTATAAATTTTGTTTTTCCACACATATTCATATACACATAAATGTATATAGGTCATTTTCAAAGCTTCATATCTAGAAAAAGATTGAAAATATTTTATAACATTCTCACATGGAAATTAAATTCCAGGTAACTCTACATAATCAGAGGGCAAGTATCTATCATTCAATTTATCCTAAAAAAATCTTGCATTGTAATACTGCTCTAGGTAAACATCTGTTTTTTTGCTATTCATGTCTTCACTATATAATCTACTTAATAATTGCCTTGCCAAATCTTAATTCCCTTTGTTTTTCTTTTTCAAGTAGAAGGGTGTTTTAAAACTCAGGCACTTTACCACATATTCTTCCCCAGGAAAATCTGTAGCAGATAGGTTTGTAGACTTGCCTTCTCTCTGGGAGAAACTTGTCTACTTCCATATGTGTTCAAGAAAAAAAACTGAGTTTTGTTGACATCGTAATTCCTTCAATATTCTCTGTATGTCACAGAGTCCTTTGAAACATAAATTATCTTCCAAACCCCCTGCTCCATGGGCTATAATTCTTACCTCAATCAGAGAAAAGCTGTGTATTTCAGAGATACATTAACAGAATGTAGAACAAAATGTCTCTCTTGGTCCCCACTAAGTGATTTTGTTTTAGGTAAATTTCTAGATCAGACATCCATGATGTAAGAATAAGAACATTCAAGAGCTAAATTTTTTGTCTTTTTTTTTTTTTAGTTGAGATGGTGTCTCTGTCTCTGTCACCCAGGCTGAAGTGCAGTGGTGCAATCTCGGCTCACTGCAACTTCCACCTCCCAGGTTTAAGTGATCCTCTCACCTCAGCCTCCTACGTATCTGGGATTACAGGGATGCACTGCCACTCCTTGCTAATTTTTGTATTTTTAGTAGAGACAGGATTTCACCATGTTGCCCAGGCTGGCCTCGAACTCCTGGCCTCAGGTGATCCACCCACCTTGGTGTCCCAAAGTGGTGGGATTACAGGCGTGAGCCACCACACCCAGCCTTATCTATCATTTTAGATAACTGGCTCCTACTATGTCCTCTACTACATAGTCTTTACACCAAAGTATTTTGAAATGTTTGAATAAAATAGTTTTTAATTTCAATAGTAAAAGGTATTCTGGTTCATGCTAAATGGTATCTTACAGTACAAGATTTGATGTACCATGCTAAGACTACACCACCAGAACCCAAATCCTCAATGTTACCTGAGAGTGTTAGGCAGCTGCTGTAGGAGCATCCTGAAAGGGAATGTTGAACAACATCATCATTGCAGCGTCAAAGGGCACATGTAAATCACCACTCTAGTCATCCAGAACAGCTGACACTGTGGTATTGTTAAGCTCACTGCTCACAGAAGCTGAGGTCAGTTGGATGCTATTATCTGTGGTGGAGACTCTTCCACTAACAATTTCACTGGCATTCCTCTGTGGCCTCAGCAAAATAATGAGACACTTAGGAGCAAATATACAACCCAACAAAACATAGCTGGATGCCAAGATTGCAAATATTTCCACAGCCACTTTGAACTTGCCTTTGGTGCTCAAATAAGCAGGGACAAAAGAGATCCAGATGACGAAAAAGACAAGCATCTCAAAGGTAACGCATTTTTCTTCATAGTAATTATCTGGTAACTGGCGAGCCACAAAAGTTGTAAGAAAGCATAGCAAGGCTAGGAAGGCATCAATTCCAAACATCGAGTACAAAAACTCTATGGAAACTTCATTACATCCCAGAATGATCTTTGTATTTTGAGGTTCCATGTTCTTGTACACCATGGGAGGTTCCAATACCGAGTAGGCTGTACATATGCCAATCTCCACTAGAACGGAGATTAGCACAATGATTTTCCGATAAAGGGGGCGCATGGATGTAAGTTGAGTTCTGGATTTGGAAATTCTGTAGGCTAAAAACAGTGAACTAGTCTTTCCAAGAAGGCAAGACAGGCAAAGAGAAAAGCCCAGTGCCAGAGTGACCTGGCCGGCCATGCAGGACCAATTGTTTGGCTTGTCAATGAAAAGCATGGACGACAGCAGCGTGATGATCAGAGAAACCTGAACGAGAAAGCTCAGCTGCCGGTCACTGGCGTTCACCAGGGGAGTGTGCCTGTGTATCACATACACAGTTGTGACTGCCAAGACCACAAATGCCCCAAAGACAGAAAGAATGACAAGTGTGAATCCCAGGGCCTCATCATAAGCAAGGTATTCCACCTCTTTCAGCACACACTCGCTCTTTTGTGCATTTGACCAATAGTCTTCATCACATTGTTCACACTCCCTTTCACCTATTGAACGAAGAACAGAGAATTGACTGTAAAGAAATCCAATTGTCGGCCGGGCGCAGTGGCTCACGCTTGTAATCCCAGCACTTTGGGAGGCCGAGGCGGGCGGATCACAAGGTCGGGAGATCGAGACCACGGTGAAACTCCGTCTCTACTAAAAATACAAAAAAAAAAAAAAAAATTAGCTGGGCGCGGTGGCGGGCGCCTGTAGTCCCAGCTACTGGGAGAGGCTGAGGCAGGAGAATGGCGTGAACCCGGGAGGCGGAGCTTGCAGTGAGCCGAGATTGCGCCACTGCACTCCAGCCTGGGCGACAGAGCGATACTCTGTCTCAAAAAAAAAAAAAAAAAAAAGAAATTCAATTGTCCCCTTCCACTGCGAATATCCCAGAGCCCTCATAGTTCTAGAGTGGGGACTTGTTGAAAATCCCTTTATATAGAATATATATAATATCTCAAAAGAAATAGTGATAAAATGACCTTAGAGTGTACAGATAATATTACAGATTGAGAATTATTTTCAGTTTTGGAAAGTCAGTCTCCCTTCTCAGTTTCAGGCTTTTCCGCATTGGCCTTTTCCAGTAAGAAGCTTCTTTCTTACTACTCCAGTTAGCTAATTGAGAAGAGTGGTATGTATCCTCATAAACCCAAGAACAATCCACAAATGAAAAAAAAATGTAAAAAAAATTAAAGCTACTGAGGCAAAACAATCGAGAGAATTGTTAACAGGAATAAGGTTGATTAAAATGCAAATGTTTTCTGTCTTTCATTCAATATCACCCTTATGAAAGAGAATTTTGTCTTTGCTTACTCAGAGCTTTTCCCCTCTTCACCCTCCAGATGCAGATTTGAAGGAATAGGTAGAGAGTAACTGAGGATAAGAAGGAAAACAATGCTGGGCACAGTGGCCCAGGCCTGTAGTCCTAGCACTTTGGGAGGCAGAGGTGGGTGGATCACTTGAGCCCAGGAGTTCGAGACCAGCCTGGGCAACATGGCAAAACCTTGTCTCTGCCAAGTAATACAAAAAATCAGCCGGGAGTGATAGTGCGTGCCTGTAGTCCCAGATACTTGGGAGGCTGAGGTGGGAGGATTACTTGAGCCCAGGAGGCTGAGTTTGCAGTGAGCCAAGATGGTGCCACTGCACTCCAGCCTGGGTGACAGTACAAGACTCTGACTCAGAGGGAAGGGGAGGGGAGGGTAGGGGAGGGAGGGGAAAAGAAGCAGCAGCAGTGGAGGAGGGGGAGAAAGAGGAGGAGGAAGAAGAAGCAAACGAGGAAGAAGCAGAAGCAGAGGAAGAAGGAGGAGGAGAAGAGGAAGAATAAGAAGAAGGAAGAGGAGGAAGAAGCAGGAGGGAGGAGGAGGAAGGAGGAAGAAAGAGAAGAAGGAAGAAGAAGGAGGGGGGAGGAGGAGGGAGGAGGAGGAGGACAAGGAAGAAGAAGGAGGAGGAGAAGAAGAAAGAGAAGAAGGAGCAAGAGGAGAAGAAGAAAGAAGAAGGAAGAAGAAGAAG